>NW_027591426.1:15000-50000 GCF_964213995.1 Mustelus asterias | reverse complement strand
AGTATTCCATCACACTCCTGACTTGCGTCCTTGTAGATGGTGGACAGGCTTTGGGAGGGAGTCAGGAGGTGAGTTACTCTCCGCAGGATTCCCAGTGGACAGGCTTTGGGAGGGAGTCAGGAGGTGAGTTACTCTCCGCAGGATTCCCAGTGGACAGGCTTTGGGGAGGGAGTCAGGAGGTGAGTTACTCACCGCAGGATTCCCAGTGGACAGGCTTTGGGGGGAGTCAGGAGGTGAGTTACTCTCCGCAGGATTCCCAGCCTCTGACCTGCTCTGGTAGCCACAGTATTATTGTGGCTGGTTCCGGTTCAGTTTCTGGTCAATGGTGACCCTCTAGGTGTCCAGAAAAGCCACATGAGGCAGACAGGAGCCAGTGCAGTCCAACAGTGTAAGGGTTTGCACCCACATCGGTCGTGTAAATCAGCAGAGATAAACTGGCCGTTGAAACACAGAATAGCTGCGTATCCATTAGACATGGAACCAGGTGGATTACGTCCAAGAATTCTCAAGGAAATGAGGTTGGAATCCGTGCCTGGAAAAAGCAGCAGTTCATTAAAAACCAGTGCTGACCCAGAAGGATTGAGAAACATTAAAGCTCCTTCCAGCTTTGCAGAAACATCGCGCATTCGATCTCCCTGGGGAAAGAGCTGGGGGTTGCATTTCTGTCAGCCTGGCATTTACATAGGGCTGGAAAAGTGGCGAGAGAATGGAACGGGAAATGGACCAAACTCCACGGCTGCCACAGAGCCCCTGAAAACCAGCTCCCCCTCCCCACCCCCGCCACCCCCCGCCGCTGCCCGCCCTTGCGAGGGTGACGCTGTCTTGAGACCGTCGTACCGTGCAGCACACCGTGGGTACTTGTCCGCAACTCAGGAGAAGCGATGTCTCAGAGAGGGACAGGGAGTCCCTGTGCTGCAAACAAACACAGCCAGAGGGCAGTTAGGGTTCAATTGTGTGAATTAAGGAAAAATACACTGGAACCTGAACGGAGGGTGCTGGGAAAACTCGGGTAGGTCTGGCGGTATCGATCAGGAGAGGAAGCAGAGTTGACGTCCCAAATCCGAGAATCATAGATTCCATACAGTACGGAAGGAGGCCGTTCGGCCCATCGAGTCTGCGCCGACCACAATCCCACCCAGCCCCTATCCCTAAAACCCTACACATTTACTCTGCTAATCCCTCTGACACTCAGGGGCAATTTAGCACGGCCAATCCACGCAACATGCCATCTTTGGACACGAAGGGGCAATTTAGCATGGCCAATCCACCTAACCTGCACATCTTTGGACACTCAGGGGCAATTTAGCATGGCCAATCCACCTAACCTGCACATCTCTGGACACAGTTAGAGTTTTAACAACACCAGGTTAAAGTCCAACAGGTTTATTTGGTAGCAAATGCCATTAGCTTTCGGAGCGCTGCTCCTTCGTCAGATATCCACTCCATCTGACGAAGGAGCAGCGTTCCGAAAGCTAATGGCATTTGTTACCAAATAAACCTGTTGGAATTTAACCTGGTGTTGTTAAAACTCTTACTGTGTTTACCCCAATCCAACGCCGGCATCTCCACATCATCTTTGGACACTCAGGGGCAATTTAGCATGGCCAATCCACCTAACCTGCACATCTTGGGACACTAAGGGGCAACTTAGCATGGCCAATCCACCTAACCTACACATCTTTGAACACTCAGAGGCAATTTAGCATGGCCAATCCACCTAACCCGCACATCTTTGGACACTAGGGTCAATTTAGCATGGCCAATCCACCCAACCCGCACATCTTTGGACACTAAGGGGCAATTTAGCATGGCCAATCCACCCAACCCGCACATCTTTGGACACTAGGGTCAATTTAGCATGGCCAATCCACCTAACCTACACATCTTTGGACACTAAGGGGCAATTTAGCATGGCCAATCCACCTAACCTGCACATCTTTGGACACTAGGGTCAATTTAGCATGGCCAATCCACCCAACCCGCACATCTTTGGACACGAAGGGGCAATTTAGCATGGCCAATCCACCCAACCCGCACATCTTTGGACACTAGGGTCAATTTAGCATGGCCAATCCACCTAACCTACACATCTTTGGACACTAAGGGGCAATTTAGCATGGCCAATCCACCCAACCTGCACATCTTTGGACATGATGTGGAGATGCCGGCGTTGGACTGGGGTAAACACAGTAAGAGTTTTAACAACACCAGGTTAAAGTCCAACAGGTTTATTTAGCATGGCCAATCCACCTAAGCTGCTCATCTTTGGACACTAGGGGGCAATTTAGCACGGCCAATCCACCTCACCTACACATCTTTCGGACTGTGGGAGGAAACCGGAGCACCCGGAGGAAACCCACGCAGACACGGGGAGAACGTGCCGACTCCACAGACTGTCGCCCAAGGCCGGAATCGAACCCGGGTCCCTGACGCTGTGAGGCAGCAGTGCTAACCCGCTGTGCCACCGCGCCACCCTCGGCTATGGCTCTTCGTCAGAACGGAAGTGGCGAGGGAAGTGAGTGGGGGGGGGGGGGGGTGGAATTCAATTGAGTTGTGAAGGATCGTGAAAAACAGCAGCAACTTTAAGAACAAAAGGGAGAGATGAGTTTAATTGTGTTTGACGAGGGGAAAGGTCAGCTTGGCACGCGGGTGCTTATAAATTCTGGCAGTGGATGGAGCGGATTTATGTATTTGCCTGAAACTGCGTCAGATGTTCTCTACAGCCTCAGAACAGATGTAATGGAACTGGTGTGAGGAGCTCAGGGGCAGGGGGTGGGAACGGAGTAAGTTCGTTATCCGTCCTTTAGGAAAACATTTGATCAGATCCCTTGTGAGAGATTGTCAACTGAAGCGACAAAATGTTTAAAAAATTTAAACTTAAAAATTAAAAAGTTCACCTCTGAATAATAAGAACATAAGAACTAGGAGCAGGAGTAGGCCATCTAGCCCCTCGAGCCTGCCCCGCCATTCAATAAGATCATGGCTGATCTGAAGTGGATCAGTTCCACTTACCCGCCTGGTCCCCATAACCCCTAATTCCCTTACCGATCAGGAATCCATCTATCCGTGATTTAAACATATTCAACGAGGTAGCCTCCACCACTTCAGTGGGCAGAGAATTCCAGAGATTCACCACCCTCTGAGAGAAGAGGTTCCTCCTCAACTCTGTCCCAAACTGACCCCCCTTTATTTTGAGGCTGTGCCCTCTAGTTCCAGCTTCCTTTCTAAGTGGAAAGAATCTCTCCCTCTCTACCCTATCCAGCCCCTTCATTATCTTATAGGTCTCTATAAGATCCCCCCTCAGCCTTCTAAATTCCAACGAGTACAAACCCAATCTGCTCAGTCTCTCCTCATAACCAACACTCCTCATCTCTGGTATCAACCTGGTGAACCTTCTCTGCACTCCCTCCAAAGCCAATATATCCTTCCGCAAATAAGGGGACCAATACTGCACACAGTATTCCAGCTGCGGCCTCACCAATGCCCTGGACAGATGCAGCAGGGTGGTAGTAATAGCAACTCAATGGGTAGCTCTCTCTCTCTCTCTCTCACTTTGGAGCCAGAATGTTGTTGTTCTCTCTGTCGCAATAACAGAAAATGCTGGGGAATCTCAGCAGGGCAGACAGCATTTGTCAGGAGAGAGAGAACAGTGATAACGCTTCGAGTCTGGATGGGGCAGAATGGCGGGCGGGCGGGTAAGTGGAGCTGAGTCCACGAAAAGATCAGCCATGAACTTACTGAATGGCGGAGCAGGCTCGAGGGGCCAGATGGCCTATTCCTGCTCCTAGTTCTTGTGTAGTGAGGGCGACTAGGGGAGTTTCACAGTAACGTCATTGCGGTGTTAATATAAGCCTTACTTGTGTCACTAATAAATAAACTTTATATGGAATAACTTAGGTGCGTGGACCCGAACAGGCACCGGAGTGTGGCAACTAGGGGGATTGGCCATGCTAAATTGCCCCTTCGTGTCCAAAGATGTGCAGGTTGGGTGGATTGGCCATGCTAAATTGCCCCTTCGTGTCCAAAGATGTGTAACTTGGGTGGATTGGCCATGCTAAATTGCCCCTTCGTGTCCAAAGATGTGTAAGTTGGGTGGATTGGCCATGCTAAATTGCCCCTTTGTGTCCAAAGATGTGCAGGTTGGGTGGATTGGCCATGCTAAATTGCCCCTTCGTGTCCAAAGATGTCCAGGTTAGGTGGATTGGCCATGCTAAATTGTCCCTTAGTGTCCAAAGATGTGTAACTTGGGTGGATTGGCCATGCTAAATTGCCCCTTTGTGTCCAAAGATGTCCAGGTTAGGTGGATTGGCCATGCTAAATTGCCCCTTAGTGTCCAAAGATGTGCAGGTTAGGTGGATTGGCCATGCTAAATTGCCCCTTAGTGTCCAAAGATGTGTAACTTGGGTGGATTGGCCATGCTAAATTGCCCCTTTGTGTCCAAAGATGTCCAGGTTAGGTGGATTGGCCATGCTAAATTGCCCCTTAGTGTCCAAAGATGTGCAGGTTAGGTGGATTGGCCATGCTAAATTGCCCCTTAGTGTCCAAAGATGTGTAACTTGGGTGGATTGGCCATGCTAAATTGCCCCTTTGTGTCCAAAGATGTCCAGGTTAGGTGGATTGGCCATGCTAAATTGCCCCTTAGTGTCCAAAGATGTGTAACTTGGGTGGATTGGCCATGCTAAATTGCCCCTTTGTGTCCAAAGATGTCCAGGTTAGGTGAATTGGCCATGCTAAATTGCCCCTTAGTGTCCAAAGATGTGTAACTTGGGTGGATTGGCCATGCTAAATTGCCCCTTTGTGTCCAAAGATGTCCAGGTTAGGTGGATTGGCCATGCTAAATTGCCCCTTAGTGTCCAAAGATGTGCAGGTTAGGTGGATTGGCCATGCTAAATTGCCCCTTAGTGTCCAAAGATGTGTAACTTGGGTGGATTGGCCATGCTAAATTGCCCCTTTGTGTCCAAAGATGTCCAGGTTAGGTGGATTGGCCATGCTAAATTGCCCCTTAGTGTCCAAAGATGTGCAGGTTAGGTGGATTGGCCATGCTAAATTGCCCCTTAGTGTCCAAAGATGTGCAGATTAGGTGGATTGGCCATGCTAAATTGCCCCTTAGTGTCCAAAGATGTGCAGGTTAGGTGGATTGGCCATGCTAAATTGCCCCTCAGTGTCCAAAGATGTGTAGGTTAGGTGGATTGGCCGTGCTAAATTGCCCCTTAGTGCCCAAAGATGTACAGGTTAGGTGGATTGGCCATGCTAAATTGCCCCTTAGTGCCCAAAGATGTACAGGTTAGGTGGATTGGCCATGCTAAATTGTCCCTTAGTGTCCAAAGATGTGTAGGTTAGGTGGATTGGCCGTGCTAAATTGCCCTTTTGTGTCCAAAGATGTGCAGGTTAGGTGGATTGGCCATGCTAAATTGCCCCATAGTGTCCAAAGATGTTCAGATTAGGTGGATTGGCCATGCTAAATTGCCCCTTCGTGTCCAAAGATGTGCAAATTTCCATTAAAAAACTGTAAAAATAACATCGCACTGACCTGTACTATACCACAACACTGTCCTGGTCCAGTCAATGACATGTAATAAACAATGCTCTATTGAGATCTTAGACAGCAACAGCAACATACATAGGCCTGTGAATAGCCTGTAATATAACACAGTACTGTTCTGATCTTATATATAACCTGTAATATAAAGTAAGTAAAGTAAACTTTAATTAGTCACAAGTAGGCTTACATTAACACTGCAATGAAGCTACTGTGAAAATCCCCTAGTCGCCACAGTCCTGTTCGGGTTACACTGAGGGAGAATTTAGCACCCTAACCAGCACGTCTTTCGGACTGCGGGAGGAAACCGGAGCACCCGGGGGAAACCCACGCGGACACGGGGAGAATGTACAGACTCCACACAGACAGTGACCCGAGCCGGGAATCGAACCTGGGTTCCTGGCGCTGTGAGGCAGCGGCGCTAAACCCACTGTGCCACCCCCTTGTGCTGTCCCAGACTGTCGTGTAACAAAGCTCCATCACTATTTAATGCCTCACTTGTGGAAAGCCCCCCCCCCCTTATTTACACAATTACTTGGCTGGAAACGCTGTTCAGCTCAGCCTTGGCCGTAATTACAAAGCTACGGCAAAGCATGAGCAGGGGAGGAAGCACCTGAAGCAGATTTCCTGAACAAAAATGTGATCTTTCTGTTGACACAGCGACAGTTTTTGAAAGTTCAACTCGCAGCTAAAAGCCCGGTTAATGAGCAAATATTTCCACTCGGGGCGTCGATGTGACTCGGGGCCTGCAGTCCCTGGAATTCCCAGGGAACCTCTGTCTTGGCCATGCTGTCGGCTGCGGGATCTTGCTGTGCAGCCACTGAGCTGCCGCGCCTGCTCGCGCAACGGCAGCGGCTCCGCGCGTCAGGGGCACTCCTTCGAGCGCAAAATTCTTTGAAAGGCTCTGAGAACGGGGCACTGGTGGGATCTGGGTCATTAGTCCAGCTCACTGGATCGCTGGTTGAGCAACGGAACTCGCTACGACGTGTGACTGTGTACCTCACTCAACAACTCAAACACAGGCTCACTCAGGGCCTTGAAACTGAGGGATTACCACACCCCCTCCCTCCCTCCCTCCCTTCCCTCACCCCGGTCAAAAGGATCCAACACAGAACTTGTTAAACGGGAGGCATAGAAGTTCCCATCTCCACTTTTGTGCCTGTTTTCTTTTGAAAGAGTCTTGAAAAGACCTAAACTAAAACACAGTGGTTAGCACCGCTGCCTCACAGCGCCAGGGGCCCGGGTTCAACTCCCGGCCTTGGGTCACTGTCTGTGCGGAGTTTGCACGTTCTCCCCGTGTCTGCGTGGGTTCCCTCTGGGTGCTCCGGTTTCCTCCCACACTCCAAAGGTGTGCAGGTTAGATGGATTGGTGATGCGCTACTCAAACACGAGGCCTGAAGCTCAGTAAATGAAAGGCTTTTATTTACTGTAACAAAGCTACCAGAACTTATATACACTATCCCAGACTGAGGGGGTCCCGGCCAGAGCAGGGACTCTTATACCTCTCCCAGGAGGCGGAGCCCGACTGGGATGTGCCACAACACTACAGTACAAAGGTGTAACAACCCCACCCTAACCCCAACAGCAACAATAGCACAACCCAACAGTAACATATGTACATCCTTGTAGTACTGGCCAGACCCTGGCTCAGTACTATCCAGTGGGAACCAACGATGGTTCACCACAATTGGCCATGCTAAATTGCCCCTTAGTGTCCAAAGATGTGTAGGTTAGGTGGATTGGCCATGCTAAATTGCCCCTTAGTCTCCAAAGATGTGCGGGTTAGGTGGATTGGCCATGCTAAATTGCCCCTTAGTGTCCAAAGATGTGTAGGTTAGGTGGATTGGCCATGCTAAATTGCCCCTTAGTGTCCAAAGATGTGTAGGTTAGGTGGATTGGCCATGCTAAATTGCCCCTTAGTGTCCAAAGATGTGTAGGTTAGGTGGATTGGCCATGCTAAATTGCCCCTTAGTGTCCAAAGATGTGCGGGTTAGGTGGATTGGCCATGCTAAATTGCCCCTTAGTGTCCAAAGATGTGTAGGTTAGGTGGATTGGCCATGCTAAATTGCCCCTTAGTGTCCAAAGATGTGTAGGTTAGGTGGATTGGCCATGCTAAATTGCCCCTTCGTGTCCAAAGATGTGCGGGTTAGGTGGATTGGCCATGCTAAATTGCCCCTTAGTGTCCAAAGATGTGTAGGTTAGGTGGATTGGCCATGCTAAATTGTCCCTTCGTGCCCAAAGATGTGTGGGTTCGGTGGATTGGCCATGCTAAATTGCCCCTCAGTGTTGAAAGATGTATAGGTTAGGTGGATTGGCCATGCTAAATTGTCCCTTTGTGCCCAAAGATGTGTGGGTTCGGTGGATTGACCATGCTAAATTGCCCCTTAGTGTCCAAAGATGTGCAGCTTGGGGGCGGCACGGTAGCACAGTGGTGGGCGGCACGGTAGCACAGTGGTTAGCACTGCTGCCTCACAGCTCCAGTGACCCGGGTTCGATTCCCGGCTCGGGTCACTGTCTGTGCGGAGTTTGCACGTTCTCCCCGTGTCTGCGTGGGTTCCCTCCGGGTGCTCCGGTTTCCTCCCACAGTCCAAAGATGTGCGAGTTAGGTTGATTGGCCGTGCTAAAATTGCCCCTTGGTGTCCTGAGATGCGTAGGTTGGCGGGTGGATATGTGGGGATGTGGGGGTGGGGCCTGGGTGGGATTGTGGTCGGTGCAGACCCGATGGGCCAAATGGCCTCTTTCTGTACTGTAGGGTTTCTATGATTATGATTATTATACGTTAGGTGGATTAGCCATGGTAAATGAGTGGGGGATATGGGGGTAGGACGGTGATGGGCTTGGGTAAAATGCTCTGTCGGAGAGTCAGTGTGGACATGATGAACCGAATGACCTCCTCCTGCAGTGCAGAATTTTAAATGAAGGAGTAAAGTCAGGTTTTAATCACAAGCGTTGGGTTTTGGCGCAAGTTTCGAATCTTTTGCTCACCTCTTGTTGTGACTGGTACGGTCCAGTCACGAAGGAGGGCTTGTGATGTCCCTGCTTAGAACATAGAACATAGAACAGTACAGCACAGAACAGGCCCTTCGGCCCACGATGTTGTGCCGAGCTTTATCTGAAACCAAGATCAAGCTATCCCACTCCCTATCATCCTGGTGTGCTCCATGTGCCTATCCAATAACCGCTTAAATGCTTCGGAGCCAAAACTCCAGCCTCATGACCCACCCTAGGACTAGATGTTCCAGGACGGGTCTGTTCATCACACAGCAAGACAGGCTGATAATGAGCCTGTAAATCCTTCCAATAGGCCAGGCGGCAAGAGCGGGAGGGGTTCCCGGTCAGCCATGTGGCAGATGGCATCGGCAAACCACTTGCCAGGCATTATCATGGACCAACGCATGATGGAAGCCCATGGTCGCCAATGCCCTCACCGGGCGCGGCATCGCGGGAGAGTCCACTCAAGTGATTGCACTCCTGCCATTTCACAGGATCCCGCTCACCTGATGAAGGAGCAGTGCTCCGAAAGCTAGTGGCTTGTGCTGCCAAATAAACCTGTTGGACTTCAACCTGGTGTTGTGAGACTTCTTACCGCGATCCGAGGAACAGGCCACTCGCCCCCTTCAATTTCTTTGAATGAGTCTTGAAAAGACCTTAATTAAAACACATTGGTTAGCGCTGCTGCCTCACAGCGCCAAGGGCCCGGGTTCAACTCCCGGCTTGCGTCACTGTCTGTGTGGAGTTTGCACATTCTCCCCGTGTCTGCGTGGGTTTCCTCCGGGCGCTCCAGTTTCCTCCCACACTCCAAAGATGTGCAACTGTAGAGCTGAGGCAGAGGTAATACCCTAGTCAACTGCAGGCCTCGTAAGAAGTCTCACAACACCAGGTTAAAGTCCAACAGGATTATTTGTTAGCACAAGCTTTCGGAGCGCTGCTCCTTCATCAGGTGAGTGAGTTCACAAACAGGGCCTATACAGACACAGACTCAGTTTACAAGATAATGCCTTATGAGAATAGGCTGAGGGAGCTCGGTCTTTTCTCCTTGGAGAGACGAAGGATGAGAGGAGACCTAATAGAGGTGTATAAGATGTTGAGAGGCATAGATCGGGTGGACAAGATAATGGTTGGATTGCGAGTCTTTACAGGTAATCAAGTCTTCACAGGTACAGACAATGTGAGTGGAAAGAGGGATAAGCACAGGTTAAAGAGATAGAAACATAGAAACATAGAAAAACTACAGCACAAACAGGCCCTTCGGCCCACAAGTTGTGCCGAACACATCCCTACCTTCTAGACCTACCTCTAACCCTCCATCCTATTACGCTCCATGTACTCATCCAGGAGTCTCTTAAAAGACCCTATTGAGTTTGCCTCCACCACCACTGACGGCAGCCGATTCCACTCACCCACCACCCTCTGTGTGAAAAACTTCCCCCTAACATTTCCCCTGTACCTACCCCCCAGCACCCTAAACCTGTGTCCTCTCGTAGCAGACATTTCCACCCTGGGAAAAAGCCTCTGAGAGTCCACCCGATCTATGCCTCTCAACATCTTATACGCCTCTATTAGGTCTCCTCTCATCCTACGTCTCTCCAAGGAGAAAAGACCGAGCTCCCTCAGCCTATCCTCATAAGGCATGCCACTCAATCCAGGCAACATCCTTGTAAATCGCCTCTGCACCCTTTCAATCTTTTCCACATCCTTCCTGTAGTGAGGCGACCAGAACTGAGCACAGTACTCCAAGTGGGGTCTGACGAGGGTCTTATACAGCTGTGTATGTCTCCAGCCAGGACAGTTAGTGAGATTCTGCAAGCCCAGGCAAGTCGTGGGGGTTACAGATAGTGTGACATGAACCCAAGATCCCGGTTGAGGCCGTCCTCATGTGTGCGGAACTTGCCTATCAGTTTCTGCTCAGCGACTCTGCGCTGTCGTGTGTCGCGAAGGCCGCCTTGGAGAACGCTTACCCGAATATCAGAGGCCGAATGCCCGTGACCGCTGAAGTGCTCCCCCACAGGGAGAGAACACTCTTGCCTGGTGATTGTCGAGCGGTGTTCATTCATCCGTTGTCGTAGCGTCTGCATGGTCTCCCCAATGTACCATGCCTCGGGACATCCTTTCCTGCAGCGTATCAGGTAGACAACATTGGCGAACTGCAGCCTCACAGGCCGGGGGTGACCGCTTTGCAGGAACACTTCCCATCACTCCAACAGCGGTCGTCCGCTGGCTATTTCAATTCACCTCTCTCACACTCACATTTCTGTCCTCGGCCTACTACAATGTTCCAGTGAAGCCCAACTTCCAGTGAACTGGAGCAACATCGCCTTATCTTCCCATTAGCCACTTTACGGCTTTCAACATTGAGTTCAACAACCTCAGAGCATGAACTCTGTCCTCCATTTTGTACTTTTTGCTTTGTTTTGCTTTCAGACAGCACTGACCTTTGTTCTGCTATTGACACCCACTCTGGTCCGATGCTTTGTTGCTTTAATACTCCCATTCAAGCTCTTTGCCTTTTGTTCCATGACTTGTTTTGTAACTTAGCCTCTCATGTGAACATACAAATTATTGTAGTGGGTCGGATCATAAACAATGAGGAGACGGAGTACGGCAACAAGATAGAAGATCTGGTGAACTGGCGTGACAACAATAATCTCTCCCTCAATGTCAGTAAAACAAGGGTGATTCGATGATTTTATGAGTCATCGGCTTCAGGAAGCGTAAAGGAGAACATCCCCCTGTCTACATCAACGTGGTTGAAGAAGAAATAGTCGAGTCCTTCAAGTTTTTAGGTGTCCAGATCACCAACAACCTGTCCTGGTCCCCCCCATGCCGACACTATAATTAAGAAAGCCCCACCAACGCCTCTACTTTCTCAGGAGGTTAAGGAAATCTGGCTGCGACTCTCATCAATTTTTACAGCTGCATCATCAAAAGCATCCTTTCCGGATGTATCACAGCTTGGAATGGGCTCCTGCTGTGACCAAGACCGTAAGAAACTACAAAGGGTTGTGAATGTAGCCCAGTCCCATCACTCAAACCAACTTCCCATCCATTGACTCTGTCTACACTTCCCGCTGCCTCGGGGAAAAGCAGCCAGCATAATTAAGGACCCCACGCACCCCGGACATTCTCTCTTCCACCTTCTTCCGTCGGGAAAAAGATACAAAAATCTGAGGTCACGTACCAACCGACTCAAGAACAGCTTCTTCCCTGCTGCTGTCAGGCTTTTGAATGGACCTACCTCGCATTAAGTTGATCTTTCTCTACACCCTCGCTATGACTGTAACACTACATTCCGCACTCTCTCCTTTCCTTCTCTATGGGTTCTATGGGTTCTCTATGGGTTGTTAAGAAGGCGTACGGTGTGTTAGCTTTTATTGGTAGAGGGATTGAGTTTTGGAGCCAGGAGGTCATGCTGCAACTGTACAAAACTCTGGTGCGGCCGCACTTGGAGTATTGCGTACAGTTCTGGTCGCCGCATTATAGGAAAGATGTGGAAGTGTTGGAAAGGGTGCAGAGGAGATTTACCAGGATGTTGCCTGGTATGGTGGGAAAATCGTCTGAGGAAAGACTGAGGGGCTTGAGGTTGTTTTCGTTAGAGAGAAGAAGGTTAAGAGGTGACTTAATAGAGGCATACAAGATGATCAGAGGATTAGATAGGGTGGATAGTGAGAGCCTTTTTTCTCGGATGATGTTGGCTAGCACGAGGGGACATAGCTTTAAATTGAGGGGTGAGAGATATAGGACAGATGCTAGAGGTAGGTTCTTTACTCAGAGAGTAGTAAGGGCGTGGAATGCCCTGCCTGCAGCAGTAGTGGACTCGTCAACATTAAGAGCATTCAAATGGTTATTGGATAAACATATGGATGATACTGGAATAGTGTAGATTAGAGGGGCTTTAGATTGGTTCCACTGGTCGGCGCAACATCGAGGGCCGAAGGGCCTGTACTGCGCTGTAATGTTCTATGTTCTATGAACGGTATGCTTTGTCTGTATAGTGCGCAAGAAACAATACTTTTCACTGTATCCCAATACACGTGACAACAATAAATCAAATCAAGTTGGTCCCTTCTCCCACCCTCTAAGCTATCTCTGACCTTCCCTTTCTTGCTCCCCATGGGCACTCTCTCCTTTTTTGACCCCATAAAACCCATCATATTTCTGCCTCTCTTCATAGTCAGATAGGACTCAAAATGTTGACTCTGTTTCTCTCTCTCTCTCTCTCTCTCTCCACAGACCCGCGGAGTCTTTCGAGAACTTTCTCCTTCTTTCTTGCTCCATTGTGTCTGCCAATCAGGAAAGCAAGACTCGCGTTTCGCCTTTCATGAACTGGGGGGGGACACACACGGCCTCGCTTTAACGCCTCATCCGAAAGACAGTGCGTCCAACAGTGCGGCACTCCCTCAGCACTGAGAGAATAGATTGTGGTCTCCCAGCTCCAATTAGATTTATTTTCGAGCTGCAAAGACGGGAGTGCCACCCTCTGAGCCACATGTAACACAGCACTTCTGGAGTGCTATTTTGTGCCCCCCGCCGCCCCAACTCCACTAGAAAAAGGTGGCAGGCTGATTTAAGAGAGTTGGGAACACCAATCACCTCCCCCCCAGTCTGGTACTGAGCCCAGACACATGAACGGGGACCTCGACCTCTCTCTGTGGGGAGCCAGTTCCACATTACGGGCGGCACAGTGGCTCAGTGGTTAGCGCTGCTGCCTCACAGCGCCAGGGACCCGGGTTCGATTCCCGGCTTGGGTCACTGTCTATGCGGAGTCTGTACATTCTCCCTGTGTCTACATGGGTTTCCTCCGGGGGCTCTAGTTTCCTCTCTCAGTCCGAAGGATGTGCAGGTTAGGTGGATTGGCCATGCTAAATTGTCCCTTAGTGTCCAAAGATGAGTAGGTTAGGGGCATTGGCCGTGCTAAATTGCCCCTTAGTGTCCAAAGATGTGCAGGTTAGGTGGATTGGCCGTGCTAAATTGCCCCTTAGTGTCTAAAGATGTGCAGTTAGGGGGATTGGCCGTGCTAAATTGCCCCTTAGTGTTCAAAGATGTGCGGGTTAGGTGGATTGGCCATGCTAAATTGCCCCATAGTGTCCAAAGATGTGCAGATTAGATGGATTGGTAATGCTAAATTGCCCCTCAGTGTCCAAAGATGTGTAGGTTAGGTGGATTGGCCATGCTAAATTACCCCTTAGTGTCCAAAGATGTGTAGGTTAGGGGGATTGGCCATGCTAAATTGCCCCTCAGTGTCCAAAGATGTGTAGGTTAGGTGGATTGGCCATGCTAAATTACCCCTTACTGTCCAAAGATGTGTGGGTTAGGTGGATTGGCCATGCTAAATTGCCCTTCAGTGTCCAAAGATGTGTAGGTTAGGGGGATTGGCCATGCTAAATTGCCCCTTAGTGTCCAAAGATATGCGGGTTAGGTGGATTGGCCATGCTAATTGCCCCTCAGTGTCCAAAGATGTGCGGGTTAGGTGGATTGGCCATGCTAAACTGCCCCTTAGTGTCCAAAGATGTGTAGGTTAGGGGGATTGGCCATGCTAAATTGTCCCTTAGTGTCCAAAGATGAGTAGATTAGGGGGATTGGCCATGCTAAATTGCCCCTTAGTGTCCAAAGATGTGCAGGTTAGGTGGATTGGCCATGCCATATTACCCCTTAGTGTCCAAAGATGTGCGGGTTAGGTGGATTGGCCATGCTAAATTGCCCTTCAGTGTCCAAAGATGTGTAGGTTAGGGGGATTGGCCATGCTAAATTGCCCTTCAGTGTCCAAAGATATGTGGGTTAGGTGGATTGGCCATGCTAAATTGCCCCAGTGTCCAAAGATGTGCAGGTTAGGGGGATTGGCCATGCTAAATTGCCCCTTAGTGTCCAAAGATGTGCAGGTTAGGTGGATTGGCCATGCTAAATTGCCCCTTAGTGTCCAAAGATGAATAGGTTAGGTGGATTAGCCATGCTAAATTGCCCCTTACGTGTCCAAAGATGTGTAGGTTCGGTGGATTGGCCATGCTAAATTGCCCCTTACGTGTCCAAACATGTGTAGGTTAGGGGGATTGGCCATGCTAAATTGCCCCTTAGTGTTCAAAGATGTGCGGGTTAGGTGGATTGGCCGTGCTAAATTGCCCCTTAGTGTCCAAAGATGAATAGGTTAGGTGGATTAGCCATGCTAAATTGCCCCTTACGTGTCCAAAGATGTGTAGGTTCGGTGGATTGGCCATGCTAAATTGCCCCTTAGTGTCCAAAGATGTGCAGGTTAGGTGGATTGGCCAAGCTAAATTGCCCCTTAGTGTCCAAAGATGAATAGGTTAGGTGGATTGGCCATGCTAAATTGCCCCTTACGTGTCCAAACATGTGTAGGTTAGGGGGATTGGCCATGCTCAATTGCCCCTTAGTGTTCAAAGATGTGCGGGTTAGGTGGATTGGCCGTGCTAAATTGCCGCTTAATGTCAGGGGGACTAGCTAGGGTAAATGCGTGCGTTTATGGGGACAGGGCCTGGGTGGGATTGTGGTCGGTGCAGACTCGATGGGCCGAATGGCCTCCTTCTGCACTGTAAGGATTCTAGGATTCTCTTTGCTCCCTGGACAAAGAGGTTCGCCCTGAATTTCCGATGGGATCATTGGTGGACATCTTATATTTGTGGCCCCCTAGTGTCACCCCATCCCCCCCCCCCCCCCTACTGCCCCCCTAATCCTCCACATACAAGTGGAAAAATCTCCGCTGCGCCTACCCTATCGAACCCTTTACACACTTGGAAAGTTCTCTCGCGGGTCACCTCACCCAGTCTTCATTTTTCTCGAACAAAGCTCCCCTGCCTGTTCGCGATATGTTCCTGTGCCTGAGGTCTGGACAGCTGTGACACAGCTGTCTCCCCCTCCCCAAGTTTGGAGAGACTACAACCCCGCCTCGTCCCTGCGCCAATATCGAACAGCAGCCAAGAGTAGGCTTCAAGAAAAAAAACAACGTTATCAGTATTTATTCCCCTCCTCTCTGCAGTCTGGTTCAAATCCACCCCACATTCCCGAGCTTGCCAGAGTGTCGGGGAGGAGGTTGGGGGGTGGGGGTTAGTCTCTGGCATCCGACGAATCAGAAAGCGCCTGAGGCCACTCGCAGCTCTGAAAACCAGCCCCCACTGCGGAGACCGGAGGAAAAAACAAGCCTGGGATCACTTTGCCGAGGGCAGGATTGGAGCAAAACAGGGAGTGAGCAGGAGCCAACCCCCAGCAGGCCTGAGGGCAGCTGCCTGACTCAGAATTCATTCCACACATCTGCACTGCATTAGCAACCACACATCCCTCTCCCCGATTCTCCCCCCACCCCTCTCCCTGACTCTCTCCCCACCCCCACCCTCCCCCCACCCCTCTCCCCACCCCCACCCTCTCCCTGACTCTCTCCCCACCCCCACCCCCCTCCCTGACTCTCTCCCCACCCCCACCCCTCTCCCTGAGTCCCTCCCCCCCACCCCCCTCCCTGACTCTCTCCCCACCCCCACCCCTCTCCCTGAGTCTCCCCCCCCACCCCCCTCCCTGACTCTCTCCCCACCCCCACCCCTCTCCCTGATTCTCTCCCCCCCACACCCACCCCTCTCCCTGACTCCCCCCCCACCCCCACCCCTCTCCCTGATTCTCTCCCCCCACACCCACCCCTCTCCCTGACTCTCCCCTCCACCCCCACCCCTCTCCCTGACTCTCCCCCCACCCCCATCCCTCTCCCCGATTCTCCCCCCACCCCCCTCCCTGACTCTCTCCCCACCTCTCTCCCGGACTCCCCCCCCCCCCCCAGCCCTACCCCTCTCCCTGACTCCCCCCCCCACCCCCACCCTCTCCCTGACTCTCCCCCCCACCCCCATCCCTCCCCCTGACTCCCCCCCCACCCCCAATCCTCTCCCTGACTCTCCCCCAACCCTCTCCCTGACTCTCTCCCCCCACCCCCATCCCTCCCCCTGACTCTCTCCCCCCACCCCCACCCTCTCCCTGACTCCCCCCCACCCCCACCCCTCTCCCTGACTCTCCCCCCCACCCCCACCCCTCTCCCTGACTCCCCCCCCACCCCCACCCCTCTCCCTGACTCCTCCCCACCCCCACCCCTCTCCCTGACTCCCCCCCATCCTCTCCCTGACTCTCCCCCACCCCTCTCCCTGACTCTCCCCCCCACCCCCAACCCTCTCCCTGACGCCCCCCCCCCACCCCCACCCCTCTCTCTGACTCCCCCCCCCCCACCCCCACCCCTCTCCCTGACTCTCTCCCCCACCCCCACCCCTCTCCCGGACTCTCCCCCCCAACCCCACCCCTCTCCCTGACTCTCCCTCTCCCTCTCTCACACTCGACTCACTCTCTCTCTCTGACTCTGTCTCTCTCTCTCCCTCACACTCTGTCTCTCTCTCTCACTGATTCCACCTTCCCCTCTCTGTGTCTCCCTCTCCCTCCCTCACACTCCGACTCTCTCTCTCTCTCCCTCTCTGACTCTGTCCCTCTCCCATTCATTCTCCGTCTCTTTGTATGCCCTACTCTCTCTCCCCAACTCTCTCTCTATATTTGCCTTTTTTCGCCCTCTGTCTCCTTGTGTTTCTCAGTCTCTCTGTCCCTCTCTCTGCACCTATGTGTTGCACTCTCTGTGTCTCTCTCTCTTTATTTCTCTCTCTTCATCTCTCACCTTCACTTTTCTCTCCGTTTCTTCTCCTCTCCGCTTCTCTCTTTCTCTGACACCTTCTATCCCTCCTTCTCTCTTTCCCTTTCTGACTCATCAGAACATAAGAACTAGGAGCAGGAGTAGGCCATCTGGCCCCTCGAGCCTGCTCCGCCATTCAATAAGATCATGGCTGATCTTTTCGTGGACTCGGCTCCACTTACCCGCCCGCTCACCATAACCCTTAATTCCTTTACTGTTCAAAAATCTATCTATCCTTGCCTTAAAAACATTCAATGAGGTAGCCTCAACTGCTTCACTGGGCAGGGAATTCCACAGATTCACAACCCTTTGTGTGAAGAAGTTCCTCCTCAACTCAGTCCTAAATCTGCTCCCCCTTATTTTTGAGGCCGTGCCCCCTAGTTCTAGTTTCACCCGCCAGGGAAACAACTTCCCTGCTTCTATCTTATCTATTCCCTTCATAATCTTATATGTTTCTATAAGATCTCCCCTCATTCTTCTGAATTCCAATGAGTATAGCCCCAGTCTACTCAGTCTCTCCTCATAAGCCAACCCTCTCAACTCCGGAATCAACCTAGTGAATCTCCTCTGCACCCCCTCCAGTGCCAGTATATCATCTCTCTCTGTTTGTGATTTATATAAACGATCTGGAAGAAGGTGTAACTGGGGTGATCAGTAAGTTTGCGGACGACACAAACTTGGCAGGACTTGCAGATAGTGAGGAACATTGTCAGAGGCTACAGAAGGATACAGATAGGCTGGAAATTTGGGCAAAGAAATGGCAGATGGAGTTCAATCCTGATAAATGCAAAGTGATGCATTTTGGTAGAAATAATGTAGGGAGGAGCTATACGATAAATGGCAGAACCATAAAGGGTGTAGATACGCAGAGGGACCTGGGTGTGCAAGTCCACAGATCCTTGAAGGTGACGTCACAGGTGGAGAAGGTGGTGAAGAAGGCATATGGCATGCTTGCCTTTATAGGACGGGGCATAGAGTATAAAAGTTGGGATCTGATGTTGAAGATGTATAGAACGTTGGTTCGGCCGCATTTGGAATACTGCGTCCAGTTCTGGTCGCCGCACTACCAGAAGGACGTGGAGGCTTTGGAGAGAGTACAGAGGAGGTTTACCAGGATGTTGCCTGGTATGGAGGGACTTAGTTATGAGGAGAGATTGGGTAAACTGGGGTTGTTCTCACTGGAAAGACGGAGGATGAGGGGAGACTTAATAGAGGTGTATAAAATTATGAAAGGGTGAACGGTGGGAAGCTTTTCCCCAGGTCGGTGGTGACGTTCACGAGGGGTCATAGGTTCAAGGTGAAGGGGGGGGAGGTTTAACACGGATATCAGAAGGACATATTTTACACAGAGGGTGGTGGGGGCCTGGAATGTGCTGCCGGGCAAGGTGGTGGAGGCGGACACACTGGGAACGTTTAAGACTTATCTAGATAGCCACATGGACGGAGTGGGAATGGAGGGATACAAAAGAATGGTCTAGTTTGGACCAGGGAGCGGCACGGGCTTGGAGGGCCGAAGGGCCTGTTCCTGTGCTGTATTGTTCTTTGTTCTCTCGTTCCCCTCGCTAAATCTGACTGCCTACGCTGGACTTTTCCCACTTGTCCTCTTCCTTTTGGGATCTTTTTCCACCGTCCACCCCTTCCTGTCCTCCTCTGCCGAAAGTTGCAGCCCCTCACCGAAGGAGATAGGCACCTCATGCATACTTAGGATAAAGATGGGGTGGGATGAGATTGGGAATGGGAATTGGGGTAGGGTGGGAATCGGGGTGAGATTTTAAAAAATTCATCCCTGGGACATGGGCGTCGCTGGCCGGGCCCAGCATTTATTGCCCATCCCTAGTTGCCCCTTGGAGGGCAGTTGAGAGTCAACCACATTGCTGTGGCTCTGGAGTCACATGTAGGCCAGACCGGGGTAAGGACGGCAGATTTCCTTCCCTAAAGGGAACCAGATGGGTTTTTCCGACAATGGGTCATCAGGAGATTCTTAATCCCAAATATTTTTTATTGAATTCAAATTCCACCATCTGCCGTGGCGGGATTCGAAACCCGGGTCCCCCAGAACATTAGCTGAGTTTCTGGATTAATAGTCCGGCGATAATACCATTCGGCCATCGCCTCCTCCTAGGTTGGGGGTGTGGGCGGGGCTTGAGAGTGAGGTCGGAGGTGAGGCTGCAGTTGGGGTGAGGGTGAGGATGTGGGTGAGGGAGTGGAGGGGTGGAGGGGATGGGAGTGAGGATGGGGTTTAAGGGGTGAGGGGGAAGCTAGGGATGAGGGGAGTTGGGATGAGGGTTGAGGTTGTGGATGGGATGAGGGTGAGGGAGTGGAGGGGTGGGGGCGTTGGGAGTGAGGTACTCGTTGGAGTTTAGAAGGATGAGGGGGAATCTTATTGAAACTTACAGGATATTGCGAGGCCTGGATAGAGTGGACATGGAGAGGATGTTTCCACGAGTGGGAAAAACTAGAACCAGAGGGCACAACCTCAGGCTGAAGGGACGATCTTTTAAAACAGAGATGAGGAGGAATTTCTTCAGCCAGAGAGCGGTGAGTCTGTGGAACTCTTTGCCGCAGAAGGATGTGGAGGCCGGGTCATTGAGTGTCTTTAAGACAGAGATAGATAGGTTCTTGATGAATAAGGGGATCAGGGGTTATGGGGAAAAGGCAGGAGAATGGGGATGAGAAAAATATCAGCCATGATTGAATGGCGGAGCAGACTCGATGGGCCGAGTGGCCTCATTCTGTTCCTATATCTTATGGTCTTAAGGGGTGAGGGGGAAGCTGGGGATAAGGGGAGTTGGGGTGAGGGTTGGGGTTGTGGATGGGGTGAGGCTGTGGATCGGCGCGTGGGGGAAGGTGGGGTGAGGGTTGGGGTTGGGGTTGTAGATGGGGTGAGGGGGAAGTTGGGGTGAGGGTTGGCGTTGTGGATGGGGTGAGGGGGAAGTGGGGGTGAGAGTTGGGGTTGGAGTTGTGGATGGGGGTGTGGGGAAGGTTGGGGTGAGGGTTGGGGTTGTGGATGGGGGTGTGGGGGAAGTTGGGGTGAGCGTTGGGGTTGGGGTTGTGGACGGGGTGAGGGGGAAGTGGGGGTGAGGGTTGGGGTTGGGGTTGTGGATGGGGTGAGGGGGAAGTTGGGTGAGGGTTGGGGTTGTGGATGGGGTGAGGGGGAAGTTGGGGTGAGGGTTGGGGTTGTGGATGGGGTGAGGGGGAAGGTGGGGGTGAGGGTTGGGGTTGTGGACGGGGTGAGGGGGAAGTGGGGGCGAGGGTTGGGGTTGTGGATGGGGTGAGGGGGAAGGTTGGGGTGAGGGTTGGGGTTGTGGATGGGGGTGTGGGGAAGGTTGGGGTGAGGGTTGGGGTCGTGGACGGGCTGAGGGGGAAGTGGGGGTGAGGGTTGGGGTTGTTGATGGGGGTGTGGGGAAGGTTGGGGTGAGGGTTGGGGTGGGTATTTAGGCTGAGAGTTGAGGGGGGTGGGGGGGATTGTGAATTGGGTGGGATTCGGCCTGTTCTGATCCTCACAGACTCGCCCGGTACCAAGAGAGGCACCGGAGAGAACAGTCAAAAAAATCTCTCCCGGGGAAACCTCCATCCCGACACTTGACTTGCCACGTCTCTCCCTGGCAGGAAGCCGTTAGGGTGTCCCTGGAGAATGTAGGCGTGGCCTCCCATCTCCGGGGAATCCCCCTCTCAGTGCCACGTCTAACCAGGACGTGGGAGAAGAGGCGATGGAATGATCCAAAAATCCTACTATCCCCATCGCCGTCCAGAGTGGCCTGCTGGGTTGGCGTGAATGTGAGAGGGGGTTGGGGGCATTGTTGTGTGATGCATCACACGGTTGACTCTCCCTGCCTGGGCTGTGAGTGAGTAACATCCCTTCCGTGAGGATTCCAGCCGGCACACAGCCTCCAACAGAGGATGGAGAGATTGGTGGGGGCGGGGGGACGGGGGGTGGGGGGGCAGATGGTGACAAAGGAGTAAGACAATAGCCAGGAAGAATGAGACAATCTTGTCAGGCTTCCCATTGCTCAGAAACAAATGCCCGAAAATCACTCTCTCTCTCTATGCCGAGAGACATGGAAAGTATGAATCAGACACAATGTGTTTCTATGAGTCACAACCCTCGGTCAAACCACATGTTTCTGATTAAAGAAACACTCATCTCTGAGGAACAGCGAGCTTGCAGGGGAGAGCGGGGCAAGGCCGCCTTCTCCTCCACTGGGTGGGTCCGGGATGTGTGACACTGCCTATCCCCCGCCTGACCCAGATTTTAACCTGAGAATATTTACCCGGCGACCTCCATGTGTCCCTTGGTGACTCACTGCCGGCGGAGCACTTTTTTATTCATTCGTGGGACATGGGCGTCGCTGGCTGGGCCCAGCATTTATTGCCCATCCCCAGTTGCCCCTTGAGAAGGTGGTGGGGAGCCGCCATCTTGAATCGCTGCAGTCCATGTGCTGAGGGTTGACACACAATGCCGTTAGGGAGGGAATTCCAGGATTGTGATTGGACGTCAGTCAGTCCCCGTGTGTGGTGTAGGTACGCCCACAGTGCTGTTAGGGAGGGAGTTCCAGGATTGTGATTGGACATCAGTCAGTCCCCGTGTGTGGTGTAGGTACACCCACAGCGCTGTTAGGGAGGGAGCTCCAGGATTGTGATTGGACATCAGTCAGTCCCCGTGTGTGGTGTAGGTACACCCACAGCGCTGTTAGGGAGGGAGTTCCAGGATTGTGATTGGACATCAGTCAGTCCCCGTGTGTGGGGTAGGTACACCCACAGTGCTGTTGGGGAGGGAGTTCCAGGATTGTGATTGGACATCAGTCAGTCCCCGTGTGTGGTGTAGGTACACCCACAGTGCTGTTAGGGAGGGAGCTCCAGGGTTGTGATTGGACATCAGTCAGTTCCCGTGTGTGGTGTAGGTACACCCACAGTGCTGTTAGGGAGGGAGCTCCAGGATTGTGATTGGACATCAGTCAGTCCCCGTGTGTGGTGTAGGTACACCCACAGTGCTGTTAGGGAGGGAGTTCCAGGATTGTGATTGGACATCAGTCAGTCCCCGTGTGTGGTGTAGGTACACCCACAGTGCTGTTAGGGAGGGAGTTCCAGGATTGTGATTGGACATCAGTCAGTCCCCGTGTGTGGTGTAGGTACACCCACAGCGCTGTTAGGGAGGGAGTTCCAGGATTGTGATTGGACATCAGTCAGTCCCCGTGCGTGGTGTAGATACACCCACAGTGCTGTTAGGGAGGGAGCTTCAGGATTGTGATTGGACATCAGTCAGTCCCCGTGTGTGGTGTAGGTACACCCACAATGCTGTTAGTGAGGGAGTTCCAGGATTGTGATTGGACATCAGTCAGTCCCCGTGTGTGGTGTAGGTACACCCACAGTGCTGTTAGGGAGGGAGTTCCAGGATTGTGATTGGACATCAGTCAGTCCCCGTGTGTGGTGTAGGTACACCCACAGCGCTGTTAGGGAGGGAGTTCCAGGATTGTGATTGGACATCAGTCAGTCCCCGTGTGTGGTGTAGGTACACTCACAGTGCTGTTAGGGAGGGAGTTCCAGGATTGTGATTGGACATCAGTCAGTCCCCGTGTGTGGTGTAGGTACACTCACAGTGCTGTTAGGGAGGGAGTTCCAGGATTGTGATTGGACATCAGTCAGTCCCCGTGTGTGGTGTAGGTACACCCACAGTGCTGTTAGGGAGGGAGTTCCAGGATTGTGATTGGACATCAGTCAGTCCCCGTGTGTGGTGTAGGTACACCCACAGTGCTGTTAGGGAGGGAGTTCCAGGATTGTGATTGGACATCAGTCAGTCCCCGTGCGTGGTGTCGATACACCCACAATGCTGTTAGGGAGGGAGCTCCAGGATTGTGATTGGACATCAGTCAGTCCCCGTGTGTGGTGTAGGTACACCCACAATGCTGTTAGGGAGGGAGCTCCAGGATTGTGATTGGACATCAGTCAGTCCCCGTGTGTGGTGTAGGTACACCCACAGTGCTGTTAGGGAGGGAGCTCCAGGATTGTGATTGGACATCAGTCAGTTCCCGTGTGTGGTGTAGGTACACCCACAATGCTGTTAGGGAGGGAGCTCCAGGATTGTGATTGGACATCAGTCAGTCCCTGTGTGTGGTGTAGGTGCACCCACAGTGCTGTTAGGGAGGGAGTTCCAGGATTGTGATTGGACATCAGTCAGTCCCCGTGTGTGGTGTAGGTACACCCACAGCGCTGTTAGGGAGGGAGCTCCAGGATTGTGTTTGGACATCAGTCAGTCCCCGTGTGTGGTGTAGGTACACCCACAGTGCTGTTAGGGAGGGAGTTCCAGGATTGTGATTGGACATCAGTCAGTCCCTGTGTGTGGTGTAGGTACACCCACAGCGCTGTTAGGGAGGGAGCTCCAGGATTGTGATTGGACATCAGTCAGTCCCTGTGTGTGGTGTAGGTACACCCACAATGCTGTTAGGGAGGGAGCTCCAGGATTGTGATTGGACATCAGTCAGTCCCCGTGTGTGGTGTAGGTACACCCACAGTGCTGTTAGGGAGGGAGCTCCAGGATTGTGATTGGACATCAGTCAGTTCCCGTGTGTGGTGTAGGTACACCCACAGTGCTGTTAGGGAGGGAGTTCCAGGATTGTGATTGGACATCAGTCAGTCCCCGTGTGTGGTGTAGGTACACCCACAGCGCTGTTAGGGAGGGAGCTCCAGGATTGTGTTTGGACATCAGTCAGTCCCCGTGTGTGGTGTAGGTACACCCACAGTGCTGTTAGGGAGGGAGTTCCAGGATTGTGATTGGACATCAGTCAGTCCCCGTGTGTGGTGTAGGTACACCCACAGTGCTGTTAGGGAGGGAGTTCCAGGATTTTGACCCCAGCCACAGTGAAGGAACGGCCGATATATTTCCAAGTCGGGATGGTGAGTGGCTCGGAGGGGGGAACTTGCAGGTGGTGGTGTTCCCCATGTATCTGCCGCCCTGGTCCTTCTAGATGGAAGTGGTCATGGTTTTGGAAGGTGCTGTCTAAGGATCTTTGGTGAATTGGTGCAGTGCATCTTGTAGATGGTACACACTGAGCGTCGGTGGTGGAGGGAGTGGATGCTTGTGGATGTGATGCCAATCAAACGGGGCTGCTTTGTCCTGGATGGTGTTGAGGTTTTCGAGTGTTGTTGGGAGCCGCACTCATCCAGGCAAGTGGAGAGTGTTCCATCGCACTCCTGACTTGTGTCCTTGTAGATGGTGGACAGGCTTTGGGAAGTCAGGAGGTGAGTTACTCTCCGTAGGATTCCTAGCCTCTGACGCGCTCTTGGAGCCACTGTGTTTATGCACTGTTGAAATGCAGTGGTTAGGTAGGCAATATACGCACAGCAAGTCCCCACACGGCAACGCCGAGACGGACACGGTCTCTGCGGGGCTGTCTGGGGGGGCGTAATGTTCTTCCAGGCCATCTGATCATGGAATAGTGCCGTGGGATCATTGTCTTCCCATTAGGCTGTCTCTCGGGATCGAGGGTGACCTGCATCCACTCCAGTACGATGGGTTCTGAGATGGTTAATTAGTCCGCTGCATCATCTGCAGAATCTGCCACACGCAGGGGGTGCTCAGAGTTCTAGCCCCTCGAGCCTACTCCACCTTCAGTAAGATCATGGCTGGTCTGATAACCTCAACCAAACATTCCCATCTAATATCCTTTGACTTCCTTATCAGTCAAGAATCTGCCTTTAAAATATTCGCTGACCACCCCCCTCTGGGGAAGAGATTTCCAACGACTCATGACCCTCTGAGAGAGAAAGAAACTCTTCTCAGCTCTGTCTTAAATGGGAGACCGCTTATTTTTAAACTGTGTCCCCTGGTTCTCGTCTCTCCCACAAGGAGAGACCTCTCAGTATCAACCCTGTCAGGTTCCTCCTCAGGATCTTATATGTTTCAATAAGATCATCACACATTCTTCTATAGTCCACCGAATACAGGCCCAACCTGTCCAACCTTTCCTCAAAGGACTAACCCTCTCATCCCGGGAATCGGTCATCGAACAACAAACAGCAATGGGCCCAGCACTGAGCCCTGAGGCACACCATTAGTCGCGGGCCTCCAGTCCAACAAGCATCCTTCCATTACCCTCTGCTTCCCACCATCAAGCCAATTGTGTTTCCAATTTGCCATCTCTCCCTGGATTCCGTGTGATCTAACCTTCCGGAGCAGCCTGCCGTGTGGAACTTTATCAAAGGCCTTACTGAAGTCCAGATAGACTACATCTACCGCCCCGCCCTCATCAACCTTCCTGGTCATTTCATCAAAGAACTCTAACAGATTAGTAAGCCATGATCTCCCATGCTCAAAGCCATGCTGACTACTCCTAATCAAACCCTGTCTTTCCAAATGTCTGTACATCTTACCCCCCAGAATCCTCTCTATAACTTACCCACCACAGATGTTAGGCTTACCGCTCTATAATTCCCAGGTTTTTCTTTACATTCTGAAATAAGGGCACAACATTTGCTACTCTCCAGTCTTCTGGCCCCTCACCCATGGCTAATGATGATGCAAATATCTCAGCCTGGGCTCCCGCAATTTCTTCTCTGGCCTCACACAGTGTTCTTGGATATACCTGGTCAGGGCCAGGAGATTTATCCACCTCCATACCATCAGACCATAAGACGTAGGAGCAGAATTAGGCCACTCGGCCCATCGAGTCTGCTCCGCCATTCAATCATGGCTGATATTTTTCTCATCCCCCATTCTCCTGCCTTTTCCCCATAACCCCTGATCCCCTTATTAATCAAGAACCTATCTATCTCTGTCTTAAAGACACTCAATGACCCGGCCTCCACAGCCTTCTGTGGCAAAGAGTTCCACAGATTCACCACTCTCTGGCTGAAGAAATTCCTCCTCATCTCTGTTTTAAAAGATCGTCCCTTTAGCCTGAGGTTGTGCCCTCTGGTTCTAGTTTTTCCCACTCGTGGAAACATCCTCTCCACATCCACTCTATCCAGGCCTCGCAGTATCCTTAAAGTTTCAATAAGATTCCCCCCTCATCCTTCTAAACTCCAACGAGTACAGACCCAGAGTCCTCAACCCGTTCCTCATACGACAAGCTCTTCATTCCAGGGATAATTCTTGTGAACCTCCTCTCGACCCTTTCCAAGGCCGGCACATCCTTCCTTAGATACGGGGACCCAAAACTGCTCTCAATACTCCAAATGGAGTCTGACCAGAGCCTTATACAGCCTCAGAAGTACATCCCTGCTCTTGTATTCTAGCCCTCTCGACATGAATGCTAACATTGCATTTGCCTTCCTAACTGCCGACTGAACCTGCACGTTAACCTTAAGAGAATCTTGAACAAGGACTCCCAAATTCCTTTGTGTTTCTGATTTGCCAAACATTTCCCCATTTAGAAAATAGTCTATGCCTCCATTCCTCCTTCCAAAGTGCATGACCTCACACTTTTCCACAATACTTTTTAATACGTCCATCATCTACTGTGATGCAACCTGTCGCCAATATATCGCCACTAACGTTCCCAGGTTCCCAAGTCTTCATGTCTTTCTCCACGCTAAGCACAGAGGAGAAATATTCATTGAGAACCTCGACCATCTCGTGCGGTTCCACACACTCACGTGTCCACTTTGGTCCTTGAGGGGTCCTATTCTCTCTCCAGTTATTAGAACATAGAACATAGAAGAACTACAGCACAAACAGGCCTTTCGGCCCCACAAGTTGTGCCGAACACATCCCTACCTTCTAGACCTACCTATAACCCTCCATCCTATTAAGCTCCATGTACTCATCCAGGAGTCTCTTAAAAGACCCTATTGAGTTCGCCTCCACCACCACTGATGGCAGCCGATTCCACTCGCCCACCACCCTCTGTGTGAAAAACTTACCCCTAACATTTCCCCTGTACCTACCCCCCAGCACCTTAAACCTGTGTCCCCTCGTAGCAGACATTTCCAGCAATTATTCTTTTTCCTTTAATGTGTGAGTGAGTGAACCTTCTCTGAACTGCTTCAAACACACTCATCTCCTTTCTTAATGAGGAGACCAAAGTTCTGAACAGCACTCCAGATGTGGCCTCACGTACAACAGTAGCAAAACCTCCCCACTTTTACATTCCATTCCTCTTGCAATAAATGACAACATCTCATTTGATTTGATTTGATCTGATTTGATTTATTATTGTCACA
Source organism: Mustelus asterias (assembly GCF_964213995.1). Taxonomy (NCBI): domain Eukaryota; kingdom Metazoa; phylum Chordata; class Chondrichthyes; order Carcharhiniformes; family Triakidae; genus Mustelus; species Mustelus asterias. The sequence continues at coordinate 22,647 of NW_027591426.1, read as the reverse complement.
TGTATTGGGACACAGTGAAAAGTATTGTTTCTTGCGCGCTATACAAAGCATACCGTTCATAGAGAAGGGAAGGAGAGAGTGCAGAATGTAGTGTTACAGTCATAGCTAGGGTGTAGAGAAAGATCAACTTAATGCGAGGTGGGTCCATTCAAAAGTCTGATGGCAGCAGGGAAGAAGCTGTTCTTGAGTCGGTCGGTACGTGACCTCAGACTTTTGTATCTTTTTTCCCCGACGGAAGAAGGTGGAAGAGAGAATGTCCGGGGTGTGTGGGGGTCCTTAATTATGCTGGCTGCTTTTCCCCGAGGCAGCGGGAAGTGTAGACAGAGTCAATGGATGGGAGGCTGGTCTGAGTGATGGATTGGGCTACATTCACGGCCCTTTGTAGTTCCTTGCGCTCTTGGGCAGAGCAGGAGCCCCATACCAAGCTGTGATACATCCAGAAAGAATGCTTTCTATGGTGCATCTGTAAAAGTTGGTGAGAGTCGCAACGGACATGCCAAATTTCCTTGTTGCCTTCCTAATTAAGTGCTTGCTGCATCTGCATACTGACCTTTCCTGTACCAGTATCCTCTGGATTTATTATAAAAGGAAAATACTGCGGATGCTGGAAACCTGAAGCAAAAACAGAAAATGCTGGATAAACTCAGCAGGTTGGGTAGCACCTGTAGGAGTAGGAGTAGGAAACAGAGTTATTGGGCGGGATTTTACAATCTCACTCGTCCCGAAATCGTAAAACCCCGCCCGAGGTCGACAGGCTTTCGCATTGTCTGCCCCTCGTCCGCTCCGATTCCCACGGCGGGCGGGGCGGTATCATTCCATCGAACGTTTCGCGTCCGTGTGACACTTCCACACAACTGAAGAGGGATAGAAATGTAATGAACGTTCACAGATCATAGAATCCTTACAGTGCAGGAGGAGGCCATTCGGCCCATCGAGTCTGCACCGACCACAATCCCACCCAGGCCCTATCCCCATAACCCCTCATATTAACCCTCCTAGTCCCCTGAAACTAAGGGGCAATTTAGCACGGCCAATCCACCTAACCTACACATCTTTGGACACTAAGGGGCAATTTAGCATGGCCAATCTACCTAACCTGCACATCTTTGGATACCAGGGGGCAATTTAGCATGGCCAATCCACCTAACCCGCACATCTTTGGACACTAAGGGGCAATTTAGCATGGCCAATCCACCTAACCCGCACATCTTTGGACACTAAGGGGCAATTTAGCATGGCCAATCCACCTAACCTACACATATTTGGACACTAAGGGGCAATTTAGCATGGCCAATCCACCCAACCTGCACATCTTTGGACACTAAGGGGCAATTTAGCACGGCCAATCCACCTAATCTGCACACCTTTGGATACCAAGGGGCAATTTAGCATGGCCAATCCACCTAACCTACATATCTTTGGGCACTAAGGGTAAATTTAGCATGCCCAATCCACCTAACCTGCACATCTTTGGATACCAGGGGGCAATTTAGCATGGCCAATCCACCTAACCCGCACATCTTTGGATGCTAAGGGGCAATTTAGCATGGCCAATCCACCTAACCTACACAACATTGGCCACTAAGGGACAATTTAGCATGGCCAATCCACCTAACCTACACATCTTTGGCCACTAAGGGACAATTTAGCATGGCCAATCCCTCTAATCTACACATATTGGACACGAAGGAACAATGTGGCATGGCTAATCCATCTAACCTACAAATCTTTGGGCACTAAGGGTAAATTTAGCATGGCCAATCCATCTAACCTACACATCTTTGGACACGAAGGAACAATTTAGCATGGCCAATCCACCTAACCCGCACATCTTTGGACACTAAGGGGCAATTTAGCATGGCCAATCCACCTAACCTACACATCTTTGGACACGAAGGAACAATTTAGCATGGCCAATCCACCTAACCCGCACATCTTTGGACACTAAGGGGCAACTTAGCATGGCCAATCCACCTAACCCACACATCTTTGGACACTAAGGGGCAATTTAGCATGGCCAATCCACCTAACCTACACATCTTTGGACACTAAAGGGCAATTTAGCATGGCCAATCCACCTAACCCGCACATCTTTGGACACTAAGGGGCATTTTAGCACGGCCAATCCACCTAACCTACACATCTTTGGACACGAGGGGCAATTTAGCACGGCCAATCCCCCTAACCTGCACATCTTTGGACACTAAGGGGCAATTTAGCATGGCCAATCCACGAAACCTACACATCTTTGGACACAGATGGGGAAACAGATCCTGGAGAGATGTAGGAATAACAGAGTTGTCGTGATGGGAGATTTTAATTTCCCAAACATAGATTGGAATATCCCTAGGGCTAGGGGTTTGGATGGAGAGGAGTTTGTTAGGTGTGTCCAGGAGAGTTTCCTGACACAGTATGTGGATAAGCCTACTAGAGGAGAGGCTGTTCTTGATCTGGTGCTGGCTAATGAACCTGGACAGGTGGAGGATCTCTCGGTGGGTGAGCATCTTGGGGATAGCGATCATAATTCTATCTACTTCACGATAGCATTGGAAAGAGATAGGGTCAGGCAGGCTAGGAAAGTGTTTCTCTGGAGTAAAGGGAAATACAGTGTCATCAGGGAGGAAATTAGACGGGTAAATTGGAAGGAGGCATTCTTGGGGAAAAGTACCGAAGGAAAGTGGAGGATTTTCAAGGAATGTTTGTCTGGAGCTCTGCATGACAACGTTCCGATGAGACAGGGGGGTGTTGGTAGGGTACGGGAACCGTGGTGCACGAAGGTTGTGATGAACCTGGTAAATAAGAAAAGAGAGGCGTACAGAAGGTTCAGAGAGCTAGGAGGTGTTAAGGATTTAGAGGAGTATACGCGATGTAGGAAGGAGCTTAAGAAGGAAATTAGGAGAGCGAGAAGGGGTCATGAGAAGACCTTGGCGGGTAAGATTAAGGAGAATCCCAAGGCTTTCTACAAATATGTCAAGAGTAAAAGGATGAGATGTGAAGGCATAGGACCCTTAAAAGGTGAAGGGGGAAAAGTTTGTGCGGAACCGTTAGAAATGGCGGAGGTGCTTAATGAATACTTTACCTCGGTATTCACGGTGGAAAGGGATCTGGGTGGTTGTACTGCTGGATTGCGGAGGACAGAAAGGATCGAGCATGTGGACATAAAGAAAGAGGATGTGTTGGAACTATTGAATGGCATCAAGGTTGGTAAGTCGCCGGGACCGGATGGGATGTACCCCAGGTTACTGTGGGAGGCGAGGGAGGAGATTGCGGAGCCTTTGGCGATGATCTTTGCATCGTCGATGGAGACGGGAGAGGTTCCGGAGGATTGGAGGATTGCGGATGTGGTCCCTATATTCAAGAAAGGGAACAGGGACAGCCCGGGAAATTACCGACCGGTGAGTCTAACCTCAGTGGTTGGTAAGTTGATGGAGAGGATCCTGAGAGACAGGATTTATGATCATCTAGAGAAGTTTAGTATGATCAAAAGTAGTCAGCACGGCTTTGTCAGGGGCAGGTCGTGCCTTACGAGCCTGGTTGAGTTCTTTGAAAATGTGACCAAGCACATTGACGAAGGAAGAGCGGTGGATGTGGTCTATATGGACTTCAGCAAAGCGTTCGATAAGGTCCCCCATGCAAGACTTCTTGAGAAAGTGAGAGGGCATGGGATCCAAGGGGCTGTTGCCTTGTGGATCCAGAACTGGCTTGCCTGCAGAAGGCAGAGAGTGGCTGTGGAGGGGTCTTTCTCTGCATGGAGGTCAGTGACCAGTGGAGTGCCCCAGGGATCTGTTCTGGGACCCTTGCTGTTTGTCATTTTCATAAATGACCTGGATGAGGAAGTGGAGGGATGGGTTGGTAAGTTTGCTGACGACACCAAGGTAGGTGGTGTTGTGGATAGTTTGGAGGGATGTCAGAAGTTGCAGCGAGACATAGATAGAATGCAAGACTGGGCGGAGAAGTGGCAGATGGACTTCAACCCGGATAAGTGTGTAGTGATCCATTTTGGCAGATCCAATGGGATGGAGCAGCAGTATAAAATGAAGGGTACCATTCTTAGCAGTGTAGAGGATCAGAAGGACCTTGGGGTCCGGGTCCATAGGACTCTTAAATCGGCCTCGCAGGTGGAGGATGCGGTCAAGAAGGCGTATGGCGTACTAGCCTTCATTAATCGAGGGATTGAGTTTAGGAGTCGGGAGATAATGCTGCAGCTTTATAGGACCCTGGTTAGACCCCACTTGGAGTACTGCGCGCAGTTCTGGTCACCTCATTACAGGAAAGATGTTGAAGCCATTGAAAGGGTGCAGAGGAGATTTACAAGGATGTTGCCTGGATTGGGGGGCATGCCTTATGAGGATAGGTTGAGGGAGCTTGGTCTCTTCTCCCTGGAGAGACGAAGGATGAGAGGTGACCTGATAGAGGTTTACAAGATGTTGAGGGGTCTGGATAGGGTGGACTCTCAGAGGCTATTTCCAAGGGCTGAAATGGTTGCTACGAGAGGACACAGGTTTAAGGTGCTGGGGGGTAGGTACAGGGGGGATGTCAGGGGTAAGTTTTTCACTCAGAGGGTGGTGGGTGAGTGGAATCGGCTGACGTCGGTGGTGGTGGAGGCAAACTCGTTGGGGTCTTTTAAGAGACTTCTGGATGAGTACATGGGATTTAATGGGATTGAGGGCTATAGATAGGCCTAGAGGTGGGGATGTGATCGGCGCAACTTGTGGGCCGAAGGGCCTGTTTGTGCTGTGGCTTTCTATGTTCTATGTTCTAAGGGGCAATTTAGCATGGCCAATCCACCTAACCCGCACATCTTTGGATACTAAGGGGCAATTTAGCATGGCCAATCCACCTAACCTGCACATCTTTGGACACTAAGGGGCAATTTAGCATGGCCAATCCACCTAACCTGCACAGATTTGGACACTAAGGGGCAATTTAGCATGGCCAATCCATCTAACCCGCACATCTTTGGATACTAAGGGGCAATTTAGCATGGCCAATCCACCTAACCTGCACTTCCTTGGACACTAAGGGGCAATTTAGCATGGCCAATCCACCTAACCCGCACATCTTTGGACACTAAGGGGCAATTTAGCACGGCCAATCCACCTAACCCGCACATCTTTGGAGTGTGGGAGGAAACCGGAGCACCCGGAGGAAACCCACGCAGACACGGGGAGGATGTGCAGACTCCACGCAGACAGTGACCCGTGGCTGGAATCGAACCCGGGTCCCTGGCGCTTTGAGGCAGCAGTGCTAACCCACTGTGCCACCGTATACTTGGGTGGGAGGGAGTGCAGAATGGAAAGTCAATGATAGGCCCAAATTAAAGAGAGATTGACAAAGATGTTTTGGACATGAGACAAAGGGGCTGCTAATGGTGCCAATGGGGACTGGAGAGTGTTTGATAATGTCGGTGGACACGATAGTGTTCATCGTGGCAAAGGGCAGGATAGCAGAATGTGTTCACAGGAGATCAGTGGGAGCAAAACTGAACAACAAGGGACAGTGGCCATGTGGGGGAGGGATGGGGTTGGGACAAGACTGATTTCCTCTTTATTTTGGCCGCTCATAAGCCAGGGACTCCCCGGAGTCGATGGGGAATGTCTGAGCTCTTCAGGGATGCATGAAGGGGTCTCCCCAAAGCATTGTCCCTGTCCCGGGGAGTCTCCAGTCACAGTCCAGTCCCGGGTAGAGCAGTCAGCACCAAACCGAGCCACTGGAAGGGACTGACTGACATACCCCTGCAATGGGGCAGTCGAAGCCTGGGTCGAACCAAAAGCCGGCACCTCCAACAAGTGCAGCATTCCCCCCCCCGGATAAAAGCAAATTACTGCGGGTGCTGGAATCTGAAGGGGAAACGCTGGAAAATCTCAGCGGGTCTGGCAGCACCAGTGAGGAGAGAAAAGAGCTGGCGTTCCGGGTCCACACGACCCTTTGTCAAGGCCCTTTTGGCGAAGCACTCCCTCAGTTCTGGCACGGGAGATTCTGGTCGCGCAAGTCACTGGGCTGGGGTGAGGGGGGTTTCAAACCCACCACCACCTGACTCAGAGGCCAGAGAGAGTGGGTAAACACCCCCCTCCAACCCCACCTCTGCAGCCCTGCTGGAAATTAGCAGTACGCGAGGTCTGAACCTGACTGCGATGCCCTCCTTGGTCAAATAGCCAGGAGCCACTCACTGCTGACGACCAAGGGGAGAGATGCCTGGGGCATCATTCCCCCAGCTCCTGTGACTTTGACTTGATTTGATTTATTATTGTCACATGTATTGGGATACAATGAAAAGTATTGTTTTTTACGCGCTATACAGACAAAGCATACCGTTCGTAGAGAAGGAAAGAACATAGAACAGTACAGCACAGAACAGGCCCTTCGGCCCCACGATGTTGTGCCGAGCTTTATCTGAAACCAAGATCAAGCTATCCCACTCCCTATCATCCTGGTGTGCTCCATGTGCCTATCCAATAACCGCTTAAATGTTCCTAAAGTGTCTGACTCCACTATCACTGCAGGCAGTCCATTCCACACCCCAACCACTCTCTGAGTAAAGAACCTACCTCGGACATCCTTCCTGTATCCCCCACCATGAACCCTATAGTTAGGCCCCCTTGTAATAACTCCATCCACCCGAGGAAATAGTCTTTGAACGTTCACTCTATCTATCCCCTTCATCATTTTATAAACCTCTATTAAGTCTCCCCTCAGCCTCCTCCGCTCCAGAGAGAACAGCCCTAGCTCCCTCAACCTTTCCTCATAAGACCTACCCTCCAAACCAGGCAGCATCCTGGTAAATCCCCTCTGCACTCTTTCCAGCGCTTCCACATCCTTCTTATAGTGAGGTGACCAGAACTGCAACAATATTCCAAATGTGGTCTCACCAAGGTCCTGTACAGTTGCAGCATAACCCCACGGCTCTTAAACTCCAACCCCCTGTTAGTAAAAGCTAACACACTATAGGCCTTCTTCACAGCTCTATCCACTTGAGTGGCAACCTTCAGAGATCTGTGGATATGGACCCCAAGATCTCTCTGTTCCTCCACAGTCTTTAGAACCCTACCTTTGACCCTGTAATCCACATTTAAATTAGTCCGACCAAAATGAATCACCTCACATTTATCAGGGTTAAACTCCATCTGCCATTTTTCAGCCCAGCTTTGCATCCTATCTATGTCTCTTTGCAGCCTACAACAGCCCTCCACCTCATCCACTACTCCACCAATCCTGGTGTCATCAGCAAATTTACTGATCCACCCTTCAGCCCCCTCCTCTAAGTCATTAATAAAAATCACAAAGAGCAGAGGACCAAGCACTGATCCCTGCGGCACTCCGCTAGCAACCTGCCTCCAGTCCGAAAATTTTCCATCTGTGTATTTGTACAGTTGGCCTGCCTGAGGTTTGACTGTGTTTGATTTCAATGTGCCCAATTCTTTAATTTGGGATATCCAATTTTATCAGCCTTAAAACTAGGCCCCGTTTATATCACCACACTGAGAACACAGCCTTGTGGGGCACCGGTGTTGAGGATGATCGTGGAGGAGGTGTTGTTGCCTATCCTTACTGATTGTGGTCTGTGGGTTAGGAAGTGTGGTGAACCATTGCTGGTTACCACCAGGAGTGCTGAGCCATGGTCTGGCCAGTACTATGAGTCTGTAGATA
>NW_027591426.1:0-10000 GCF_964213995.1 Mustelus asterias | reverse complement strand
TTTAGCATGGCCAATCCATCTAACCTGCACATCTTTGGACACTAAGGGGCAATTTAGCATGGCCAATCCATCTAACCTGCACATCTTTGGACACTAAGGGGCAATTTAGCATGGCCAATCCATCTAACCTGCACATCTTTGGACACTAAGGGACAATTTAACATGGCCAATCCACCTAACCTGCACATCTTTGGACACTAAGGGGCAATTTAGCATGGCCAATCCATCTAACCTGCACATCTTTGGACACTAAGGGGCAATTTAGCATGGCCAATCCACTAACCTGCACATCTTTGGACACTAAGGGGCAATTTAGCATGGCCAATCCACCTAACCTGCACATCTTTGGACACTAAGGGGCAATTTAGCATGGCCAATCCATCTAACCTGCACATCTTTGGACACTAAGGGACAATTTAGCATGGCCAATCCACTAACCTGCACATCTTTGGACACTAAGGAGCAATTTAGCATGGCCAATCCATCTAACCTGCACATCTTTGGACACTAAGGGACAATTTAGCATGGCCAATCCACTAACCTGCACATCTTTGGACACTAAGGGGCAATTTAGCATGGCCAATCCATCTAACCTGCACATCTTTGGACACTAAGGGACAATTTAGCATGGCCAATCAACCTAACCTGCACATCTTTGGACACTAAGGGGCAATTTAGCATGGCCAATCCCCCTAACCTACACATCTTTGGACACTAAGGGGCAATTTAGCATGGCCAATCCAGCTAACCTGCACATCTTTGGACACTAAGGGACAATTTAGCATGGCCAATCCACCTAACCCGCACATCTTTGGACACTAAGGGGCAATTTAGCATGGCTAATCCCCCTAACCCGCACATCTTTGGACACTAAGGGGCAATTTAGCATGGCCAATCCATCTAACCTGCACATCTTTGGACACTAAGGGGCAATTTAGCATGGCCAATCCACCTAACCTGCACATCTTTGGACACTAAGGGGCAATTTAGCGTGGCCAATCCACCTAACCCGCACATCTTTGGACTGTGGGAGGAAACCGGAGCACCCGGAGGAAACCCAGGCAGACACGGGGAGAACGTGCAGACTCCGCACAGACAGTGCCCCGAGACCGGAATCGAACCCGGGTCCCTGGCGCTGTGAGGCAGCGGTGCCAACCCACCGTGCCACTCCTATTATATTAATAATAATAAATTGTTCATCGTTGAAGCCACAACGAGTCACCCTCGACTTTACTGCACCCATCCATCGTCTTGGGCACAGCCAGGCGACGGGGTCGGGATCCTGTCTCTATCCGCGTGGGTTTTTTTTTGATGCGGGATCTGAGTAACGGGACAGCATGTGCCTCTCGCGTCAGACCCACCGCAACTATTAATACCCGGGCAGCTGCAGCGAACCACGGCGGAGACGCCCTAAAGAGCGGCAGCTGTGCTGTGTTTTCCAACACTATCTGTCGCAGTCAGCACTGTCTTCTGCAGGAAAAGATTGTCATAGCGACCCTGTAACATAAAGAGTGACTTAACTTCCCCTCCAGGCAATCTGGTTGCTCCCCGTTGCCAAGCAGCAGGATATTTTTATAACCTAAGTCTTCTGAAGGCCATCGAGTTCCCCCTTCTCCTGAAGATCCTCAATTGTCTGGCCATACTCCCACGTCCGATGTTAAGCCCGGCTATTCAACCAGGAATACAGTCCAGCCAAATTCCTTACACCCTCCTTACTCAGCCCCCTACTATACTCCTTGTACACCTCTGACTGCGTGGCCAAATTCCCCTCCAACTCCATTGTCAAGTTTTGCTGACGACACCACCGTAGTGGGTCGGATCTCAAACAATGACGAGACAGAGTACAGGAATGAGATAGAGAATCTGGTGAACTGGTGCGGCAACGATAATCTCTCCCTCAATGTCAGCAAAACGAAGGAGATTGTCATCGACTTCAGGAAGCGTAAAGGAGAACATGCCCCTGTCTACATCAACGGGGACGATGTAGAAATGGTCGAGAGCTTCAAGTTTTTAGGTGTCCAGATCACCAACAACCTGTCCTGGTCCCCCCCCATGCCGACACTATAGTTAAGAAAGCCCCACCAACGCCTCTGCTTTTCGGGAGCCTATTTGGCATGTCCGCTACGACTCTCACCAATTTTTACAGATGCCCCATAGAAAGCATCCTTTCCGGGTGTATCACAGCTTGGTATGGGGCTCCTGCTCTGCCCAAGACCGCAAGGAACTACAAAGGGTCGTGAATGTAGCCCAATCCCATCACGCAAACCCAGCCTCCCATCCAATGACTCAGTCTACACTTCCCGCTGCCTCGGGAAAAGCAGCCAGCATAATCAAGGACCGCACACACCCCGGACATTCTCTCTTCCACCTTCTTCCGTCGGGAAAAAGATACAAAAGTCTGAGGTCACGTACCGACCCACTCAAGAACAGCTTCTTCCCTGCTGCTGTCAAGACTTTTGAATGGACCTACCTCGCATTAAGCTGATCTTCCTTTTCTCTCTATCTGTGACTGTAACACTGGGGATGGGATTTTATGGCCTCCCTCAACCGTCCGCCCCTTGCTCGCTCCAATTCCCGTGGCCGGCAGGGCAGGGTAGAATTCCTGTGAATATTCTGCATCCTCTCCTTTCTTTCTCCCTTACATACTCCATGAACGGTATGCTTTGTCTGCACAGCGCGCCAGAAACAATGGCCAGAATTCTACTGTCCAGCGCAGAATCAGAGCGGGCGAGGGTCGTACAACGGAAATATCCATCAACCTCGGGGCTGGATTCTCTGGGCTTGGGTCAAACAAGGCCACAAATTCCACCCAATACTTTTCACTGTGTCCCAACGCACGTCGACAATAATAAATCAAATCAAATCAAACATCAGTCAGTCCCCGTGTGTGGTGTAGGTACACCCACAGCGCTGTTAGGGAGGGAGTTCCAGGATTGTGATTGGACATCAGTCAGTCCCCGTGTGTGGTGTAGGTACACCCACAGCGCTGTTAGGGAGGGAGTTCCAGGATTGTGATTGGACATCAGTCAGTCCCCGTGTGTGGTGTAGGTACACCCACAGCGCTGTTAGGGAGGGAGTTCCAGGATTGTGATTGGACATCAGTCAGTCCCCGTGTGTGGTGTAGGTACACCCACAGCGCTGTTAGGGAGGGAGTTCCAGGATTTTGACCCCAGCCACAGTGAAGGAACGGCCGATATATTTCCAAGTCGGGATGGTGAGTGGCTCGGAGGGGGGAACTTGCAGGTGGTGGGTGTTCCCCATGTGTCTGCTGCCCCCCCCCTTGTCCTTCTAGGTGGTAGAGGTGGCGGGTTCGGAAGGTGCTGTCGAAGGAGCCTTGGCGAGTCGCTGCAGTGCATCTTGTAGATGGTACACACTGCTGCCACTGTGCGTCGGTGGTGGAGGGAGTGAGTGTTTGTGGTTAGCGTGTCGATCGAGCGGGTCTGCTTTGTCCTGGATGGTGTCGAGCTTCTCGAGTGTTGTTGGGAGCCGCGCCCATCCAGGCAAGTTGTTGCTGTTGTTCATCCATCGTCGTCGATGAGGACCTCGACACCATTAGTCATTATGAGGCTGGATGCGGTGAAGATGACTGATCAGGCCAATTCGGGCACGGAATGTTCTGGCACATATTGGGCAAGCTTGTGTAGGCGCGGTAGTTACTGCGTTGGTGTCTCTGGATTTGCGCAGTTCGCGTTTAAGTTGTGCTTAAGCATTGCACCTTGCTTCATAAACTTGACAGCCCTTGTGGATGAGGCAGTGCCAGGTGGGGCGGTTTTGTGCCAGCGTTTCCCAGGTGGTCGTGTCTATGTCAAGCGACTTCAGGGAGGCCTTGAGTGTGTCTCTGTTTGCATGCGACAGCGGCCACACCCCGAGGAACGGTTTCGACAAGCCGGCTAAACCAGGTGAGGGTAGCCGATGGGTCTCAACCCTCAGTGAGGTTGGGAGATGTCTATCCCAGCTATGAAGACAGACTCCGGCGGATCGAGCGGATGAGACCAATGGAAGGTCCAACGGTCTAGAAGGCGGTCTCTGCAAGATCGTGGAACGCGAAGAGCAGGGCAAGACACAGTAGACGTCCAGGCAAGTGGAGAGTATTCCATCAAACTCCTGACTTGTGCCTTATACATTCTGTCTGATGTACTGTACAGATATAGGTACACTCGGCAATGTGGTATTGAACAGCCTATGGGATCGTACTGAATAGGCAGAATTCTCCACCGTGCCTCAGATCCTGTGAAGATTCATCAGCCCAAAGTGAGATGTTGGTGACTAGAACCCGACTCCATGTTCACTCCAGTGAGTCCAACAGGCCCGGACACCAGGTTCTAAGTGGAGCAGGTGGAGATAACATAGGAACTAAGAGCAGGAGTAGACCATCATTCAGCCATTCGAGCGCGCTCCGCTGTTTAATCTGATCATGACTGATTTGATCCTGTCCATCTGACAGAGCATGTTACCCAGGCCCACCTTCCACCCTATCCCTGTCATCCCACACATTTACCTTGGCCAATCCCCCTAACATACACATCTATGGACACTAAGGGGCAATTTAGCATGGCCAATCCCCCTAACATACACATCTATGGACACTAAGGGGCAATTTAGCATGGCCAATCCACCTAACCTGCACATCTTTGGACACTAAGGGGCAATTTAGCATAGCCAATCCACCTAACCTGCACATCTTTGGACACTAAGGGGCAATTTAGCACGGCCAATCCACCCAACCTGCACATCTTTGGACACTAAGGGGCAATTTAGCATGGCCAATCCACCTAACCTGCACATCTTTGGATACTAAGGGGCAATTTAGCATGGCCAATCCCCCTAACCTACACATCTTTGGACACTAAGGGGCAATTTAGCATGGCCAATCCCCCTAACCTACACATCTTTGGACACTAAGGGGCAATTTAGCATGGCCAATTCCCCCTAACCTACACAGCTTTGGATACTAAGGGGCAATTTAGCATGGCCAATCCACCTAACCTGCACATCTAAGTGAGTAAGTTTATTTATTCGTCAAAAGTAGGCTTATATTAACACTGCAATGAAGTTACTGTGAAAATCCGCTAGTCGCCACACTCCAGCACCTGTTTGGGTTACACTGAGGGAGAATTTAGCATGGCCAATCCACCCAACCCACACATCTTTAGAGTGTGGGAGGAAACTGGAGCACCCGGAGGGAACCCACGCAGACACGGGGAGAATGTGCAAACTCCGGACAGACAGTCACCCGAGGCTGGAATCGAACTTGGGTCCCTGGCGCTGTGAGGCAGGAGTGCTAACCCACTGCTCAGCTCCACTTTCCTGCCTGCGCCCCATAGCCCCTTTATCCCGCTTTTCATCAGGAACATGTCCATCTCTTTCTTGAATCTGTTGATTGATTCTGTCTTCAATGCACAGTGAGTTCCACAGATTCACAACCCCTGGCTTCGCACTCTGGCGTGAAGACTTCTGCTGCCAAACAGCCAGCACAAACTGAGTGAATGGGGCTGGCGGGGGCGGAGGGAGACACCAGTGGGTCTCCCATCTCAGCAGAAGACTGAGGGATGGAGTGATGGTGGGGGGAGGGGGGTAGGGGCGGGAGAGAAATTGGGTGATTTTGATTTGAATTATTGTTGTCACAGGACAGCACGGTGGCACAGTGGGTTAGCGCCGCTGCCTCACAGTGCCAGGGACCCGGGTTCGATTCCCGGCTCAGGTCACTGTCTGTGCGGAGTCTGCACATTCTCCCCGTGTCTGCGTGGGTTTCCTCCGGGTGCTCTGGTTTCCTCCCGCACTCCAAAGATGTGCAGGTTGGGTGGATTGGCTGTGCTAAATTGCCCCTTAGTGTCAGGGAGATTAGCAGGGTAAATACATGGGGTTACAAGACCTGGGTGGGATTGTGGTCGGTGCAGACTCGATGGGCTGAATGGTCTCCTTCTGCACTGTAGGGATTCTATGATCATAGAATCATAGAAACCCTACAGTACAGAAAGAGGCCATTTGGCCCATCGAGTCTGCACCGACCACAATCCCACCCAGGCCCTACCCCCATATCCCTACATATTTTAACCACTAATCCCTCTAACCTACACATCTCAGGACACTAAGGGGCAATCAACCCCAACCCGCGCATCTTTGGAATGTGGGAGGAAACCGGAGCACCCGGAGGAAACCCACGCAGACACGAGGAGAATGTGCAAACTCCACACAGACAGTGACTCAAGCCGGGAATCGAACCCAGGTCCCTGGAGCTGTGAAGCAGCAGTGCTAACCCACTGTGCCACCGTGCCGCCAAATAGACTGGGATACAGTGAAAAGTATTTTGTTTCTTGCGCGCTATACAAACAAAGCATACCATTCATGGAGTACAGAGGGGAGAAGGAAAGGAGAGGGTGCAGAATGTACAGTCACAGCTAGGGTGCAGAGAAAGATCAACTTAATATTTGATTTGATTTATTATTGTCACATGTACTGGGATACAGTGAAAAGTGGTGTTTCTTGCGCGCTATACAGACAAAGCATACCGTTCATAGAGGAGGAAAGGAGAGGGTGCAGGATGTCGTGTTACAGTCACAGCCAGGGTGTAGGGGGGAGTGCAGAGGGACTGGAATCAGTCTCAACCAGTCAGAGAACTGATTAACAATCTGAGAACTGTGTTTAGCCATCAAGAATGTCCACAAGAATCTCTTTGAACTCTGCTGCGTTGCTTTGGTTCCCGACCACGACCCCATGAGGACACCCTGTGCTTTGCCCAGACATAAATCTTCTCTTCTCCACCCCGCCCTCCCCCCCCCCCCCCCACACCCCCCCACACCTCCCCAGCCTCTTCTGTTCCACTCTGTGTGTGGCTCCAATCTCGGCTGAGATTTTGTAACCTCCGCCTCTGCAGCCTCCTGCAGATTAGCCCAATGTGACTCAGCATGCCTTGATTAAAGACTGAGTATTGCCTCAAAAAAAAAATGCTTTCAGCTCAAACATTCAGCTGATATGAGAGTTTCCCAGGCAACCCAATACCAAATACGCTATAGGGGATGAGCTAGGCACTACGTACACAAAAAGACTACTGTGGTTTTTTAAAAATACTTTCCAGTATTTTCCTGGAATGTTGGCCTTTATCGCGAAGGGGGATGGAGTATAAAAGCAGGGAGGTCTTGCTGCAATTGTACAAGGTACTGGTGAGGCCGCAACTGGAGTACTGTGTGCAATCTTGGTCCCCTCATTTGGGGAAGGATATATTGGCCTTGGAGGGAGTACAGAGAAGGTTCACCAGGTTGATACCGGAGATGAGGGGGTTAGCTGGAGTACTGTGTGCAATTTTAGTCCCCTTATTTGGGGAAGGATGTATTGGCCTTGGAGGGAGTACAGAGAAGGTTCACCAGGTTGATACCGGAGATGAGGGGGTTAGCTGGAGTACTGTGTGCAATTTTGGTCCCCTCATTTGGGGAAGGATGTATTGGCCTTGGAGGGAGTGCAGAGAAGGTTCACCAGGTTGATACCGGAGATGAGGGGGTTAGCTGGAGTACTGTGTGCAATTTTGGTCCCCTTATTTGGGGAAGGATGTATTGGCCTTGGAGGGAGTGCAGAGAAGGTTCACCAGGTTGATTCCGGAGATGAGGGGGTTAGCTTATGAGGAGAGATTGAGTAGATTGGGCCTGTACTCGTTGGAGTTTAGAAGGCTGAGGGGAGATCTTATAGAGACATGTAAGATAATGAAGGGGCTGGATAGGGTAGAGGCAGAGAGATTCTTTCCACTCAGAGAGGAAACAAGAACGAGAGGGCACAGCCTCAAAATACGGGGGAGTCAGTTTAGGACAGAGTTGAGGAGGAACTTCTTCTCTCAGAGGGTAGTGAATCTCTGGAATTCTCTGCCCACTGAAGTGGTGGAGGCTTCCTCGTTGAATATGTTTAAATCACGGATAGATGGATTCCTGATCGGTAAGGGAATTAGGGGTTATGGGGATCAGGCGGGTAAGTGGAACTGATCCACTTCAGATCAGCCATGATCTTATTGAATGGCGGGGCAGGCTCGAGGGGCTAGATGGCCTACTCCTGCTCCTATTTCTTATGTTCTTATGTTCCTCATTTTTGAAGTGCTGGTTCCCCGGGTATGATGATGTGGAGATGCCGGCGTTGGACTGGGGTAAACACAGTAAGAAGTCTCACAACACCAGGTTAAAGTCCAACAGGTTTATTTGATTTCTGTGTCTGCGCACTGTTGGAGAACAGATTTCCACTCCATCTGACGAAGGGGCAGCGCTCCGAAAGCTTATGGTATTTGCTACCAAATAAACCTGTTGGACTTTAACCTGGTGTTGTGAGACTTCTTACTGTGCTTCCCCGGGTATGAACCAGGCCTCTGGTTGTCCACCCAGTCTTCAACAGCCTGCACACTGAGGGCCGGAAGGCTATTCAACTGTGGAAGGCAACGTGGCTGGGCGTTCTTCCGCTCTTATCCAGCACCCGCACTTTTTCCCCTCCCTGAACTGCCAGGCACCCCGCAAACCACAGACCTTCGCCAACCCGCATTCCCACACCTGTGTCACTCCCCGCCCCTACAACCTCAGTTATCCAGTAATCCACTGCTGACTAGTGGACGGAATGTCACAAACCCCAAAGTGAACAGGTTGAGGGCAGCGTCAAGGTCGCGACTGAGTGTAAAACTGCTTTGGATTTGGGGCTGGGTTTCTCTCGGAGCTGCAAACAGGAAGGCTCGGGAAACTTACTGCAGAGGATACCTGGGCCGAGAGGAACATACCTGTCCTGGGAGTGTTTGATGGGGGGCAGTGTACAGGGAGCTTTACTCTGTATCATACCCCGTGCTGTACCTGTCCTGGGAGTGTTTGATGGGGGACAGTGTAGAGGGAGCTTTACTCTGTATCTAACCCCATGCTGTACCTGTCCTGGGAGTGTTTGATGGGGGCAGTGTAGAGGGAGCTTTACTCTGTACCTAACCCCGTGCTGTACCTGTCCTGGGAGTGTTTGATGGGGACAGTGTAGAGGGAGCTTTACTCTGTATCTAACCCCGTGCTGTACCTGTCCTGGGAGTGTTTGATGGGGACAGTGTAGAGGGAGCTTTACTCTGTATCTGACCCCGTGCTGTACCTGTCCTGGGAGTGTTTGATGGGGACAGTGTAGAGGGAGCTTTACTCTGTATCTAACCCCGTGCTGTACCTATCCTGGGAGTGTTTGATGGGGACAGTGTAGAGGGAGCTTTACTCTGTATCTAACCCCATGCTGTACCTGTCCTGGGAGTGTTTGATGGGGACAGTGCAGAGGGAGCTTTACTCTGTGTCTAACCCCGTGCTGTACCTGTCCTGGGAGTGTTTGATGGGGACAGTGTAGAGGGAGCTTTACTCTGTATCTAACCCCGTGCTGTACCTGTCCTGGGAGTGTTTGATGGAGGACAGTGTAGAGGGAGCTTTACTCTGTATCTAACCCCGTGCTGTACCTGTCCTGGGAGTGTTTGATGGGGGGCAGTGTAGAGGGAGCTTTACTCTGTATCTAACCCCGTGCTGTACCTGTCCTGGGAGTGTTTGATGGGGACAGTGTAGAGGGAGCTTTACTCTGTATCTAACCCCGTGCTGTACCTGTCCTGGGAGTGTTTGATGGGGGACAGTGCAGAGGGAGCTTTACTCTGTATCTAACCCCGTTAGGGAGTCCCTGTGAGGGGAAGTGGTGGCTGAGGGAGGGGGAGGGGAGGCTGGAGCAGGGAGAGGGGTGTCTCTGTGAGGGGAAGTGGAGGCTGAAGGAGTGTTCGGAGAAGCAGTTGGAGGGGAGGGGAGGCAGAGGGAGGGGAAATGGAGGCTGTGGGATGGGGAGGTTATGGGAGGGGAGGCTGAGGCTGGAGGTAGGGTTTGGATAGGCTGAGGGTGGGGCAGTGGAGGCTGAGGATGGGGAGGGTTGGGGAGTGGAGGTTGAAGGTGGGATAGGGGAGGGTCATGGAGAGGAGACTGGAGGAGAGGATGTGTGAGGGGTGGAGTTAACTGTTGTTGAAGAACAGACTTCCAAAATGTAG
>NW_027591425.1:0-90249 GCF_964213995.1 Mustelus asterias | reverse complement strand
CCCCTCGTTGCAGCCCCCCGCCCCCCCCGCACCAGATTTCAACATCCCCATCAAGCAGGTGAGCTCCAATGGGAGATTATCCTCGGAGCTGCTTCTCCAATCATCAGCCAGTTCTCTCCCACTTTTGCTTCTGATAGTTTAAAGTTTAACTTTATTTATGTCACAAGTAAGCTTACATTAACACTGCAATGAAGTTACTGTGAAAATCCCCCAGTCGCCACACTCCGGCGCCTGTTCGGGTACACTGAGGGAGAATTTAGCATGGCTAATGCACCCTAACCCGCACGTCTTTCAGACTGTGGGAGGAAACCGGAGCACCCAGAGGAAACCCATGCAGACACGGGAGAACGTGCAGACTCCACACAGACAGTGACCCAAACCGGGAATCGAACCCGGGTCCCTGGCCCTGTGAGGCAGCAGTGCTAACCACTGAGCTACCGTGTGTAGACTAGTCAGTCTATCTGGGAGTGAAACAGTGTTTGATTGGAGGAGCAGCGCACACACTGGTGAGTGTGCAGAGGGCTGCCGGGTTGAGGGAAGCGACGTAGCGGCGAGGCTGGAGCTCAGGGAGCCAGGGACAACCTGGCCCAGAGCCCAGGGGGCGTTCCGCGGGGCCGGGTTTGGATGGGTAAAGGGGGGGGGGGGTTCCTACAAGGCTGGGGTTGGATAGGGGCATCCCGTAAGATTGGGTTTGGTTGGGGGGGTGGTTGGGGGGGGGGGGATGCCCTCAACATTGGGTTTGGTTGGGGGCAGGGGGTCCCGTGAAATTGGGTCTGGTTCGGGACGGGGTCCTGCAAGGCCGGGTTTGGACTGGCGGGCGGGGGCGGGAAATGGGTGCTTGCGAGAGAGAGGGAGGGTGTGGGTGGGTATGAGAGACGGAATTTTGTGGTGGTGAGTGGGAGTTACGCTGAGTGTTATGATTTCTCACTTAGTCTCCTCCCCAGCCCACCACCACCACACAGGAACACACAGCCCCTCACACGCTGGTTATTTATATTTTTATTATCTGAACAATTTATTGCTGTGGTGTCGCTGTAATTTTCCCCAGCAGCTGTTTGGTTCCTTAAAGGATCAACTCTCTTTCTGAGGTTCCGTGTATTTTTGTGTCAAGTGCCTGTCTTTCTGATGTTTATTGATCGGCCCTCAGGAGAGACAAGATGCAAGTGTGCCCCCCCCCCACCCCCACCCGCCCCCCCCCCGCCACCCCACCCAACCCCCCCGCCCACCCCCCCCACCCAACCCCCCCCCCCACCGCCCCCTACCCCCTCCGCCCCCCACCCCCACCCGCCTCCCCCCCCACCTCCCCTCCACCTCCCCCCCCACCTCCCCTCCCCCCCCCCACCTCCCCTCCCCCCCCCACCTCCCCTCCCCCTGCCCCCCCTTGCAGTGAGAAATGGTTACAGGGACATGACTTTCAGAAACAAACCACTCCATTATCAAACAGAAAGCCCACAGTGACAGTGTCAATATTGAATCACACCTTGCTCTGTTTCCCAACTCCTCTGAGTCTCTCACCATAGAATCCCAACAGTGCAGAAAGAGGCTATTCGGCCCATCGGGTCGGCACTGACTCCCCAAAAGAGCACCTTACCCAGGCCCACCCCTCTGCCCTATCTCCGTAACCCCACTTATTTACAATGGCCAATCCACCTCACCTCATGCAGTGACACAAGGCGGCAGCGCACCAGCACCTTCTCGAGGGATATTAGGGATGGGCAATAAATACTGACCTTGACAGTGACTCCCACACCCAGTGAATGAATCAGAATAAGTTTGTGGTTCGCACAGCTGCCTCACAGAACCAGGGACCCGGGTTCGATTCCGACCTTGGGTGACTGTGTCTAGTTTGCACGGGGCAACACAGACAGTCACCCAAGGCCGGAATCGAACCTGGGTCCCTGGTGCCGTGAGGCAGCTGTGCTAACCACTGTGCCACCCTACCCACCATGGGTTAAGTTCTGGGTATGTTTCCCAGTGTGAGAGATCTCACACTGTCTGATTTCTGGGTATATTCCCCCCAGTGCGAGGGATCGCACACACTCTGATTTCAGGGTATATTCCCCAGTGCGATGGATCTCACACTGTCTGATTTCTGGGTATATTTCCCAGTGTGAGGGATCGCATACTGTCTGATTTCTGGGTATATTATCTGTTGAACTCTCACTCACCGTGATGATGTCGTTTTTCCGGAATCCTAGTTCGTCGTCATCATGCCGTTCGAAGTCTAACAGTGCCTTGGCTCTCCGTCTGCGGTTTCGGGACACCGCAACGTAGTTTTCATGGTCTTTCTGGTGGCTTTCCATGGAGTAGTCTGGGGTCAGCTCCTGTTAAAGGGAGAGATGGTTCACTTACTTGCTCAGTATATAACTCAAACACATTTGATTTGATTTATTATTGTCACATGTATTAGTATACAGTGAAAAGTATTGTTTCTTACACGCTGTACAGAGCATACCATTCATAGAGAAGGAAACTAAAGAATGCAGAATGTAGTGTTCCAGTCATAGCTAGGGTGTAGAGAAAGATCAACTTAATGTAAGGTAAGTCCATTCAAAAGTCTGACAGCAGCAGGGAAGAAGCTGTTCTTGAGTCGGTCGGTACGTGACCTCAGACTTTTGTATCTTTCCCCCCTCCCCCCCCCCCCCCCGCCCGCGGGAAGAAGGTGGAAGAGAGAATGTCCGGGGTGCGTGGGGTCCTTGATTATGCTGGCTGCTTTTCCGAGACAGCGGGAAGTGTAGACAGAGTCAATGGATGGGAGGCTGGTTTGCGTGATGGACTGGGCTTCGTTCATGACCCTTTGTAGTTTCTTGCAGCAGAGCAGGAGCCCATACCAAGCTGTGATACAATCAGAAAGAATGCTTTCTATGGTGCATCTGTAAAGGTTGGTGAGAGTCGTAGCTGATCATGCCAAATTTCCTTAGTCTTCTGAGAAAAGTAGAGGCATTGGTGGGCTTTCTTAACTATAGTGTCGGCGTGGGGGGAGCAGGACAGGTTGTTGGTGATCTGGACACATCAGGTCAGGGTGGGTGGCGAGAGCGTCTCGGGGCAGATGAGATTTTGCACGATGAATAAACCCGGGATAGACGGGAATGACCTAAACCTCGCTCAAGGTATCACTGCCACCTGCCACTTCAGAGTAAAGAATAACTTTTAAATGCTTCACAATCTAGAGGCTACTGAACAAAATTAAACAGTGGGAGGAGAAATGGGTCATTGGGTGTAAATGACTGGATTGAGAAACTGACTTTACCCCATCTCTATATTCTAACAACGCAATATGTCTATTTACCCCAGCCACCCGCTTCCCTATCCCACTCCCGCTTCCCTCAATCCCACTCTCCGCTTCCCTCAATCCCACTCTCGCTTCCCTCAATCCCACTCTCTGCTTCCCTCAATCCTACCCTCCCACTCTGTCCCTTAATTCCACCAATCCATATCATTCACCTTTACCTAGCTTCACCGTGTCTCCAGCTGCATCATTCCCTTCTCTCTCTCCTCCAATTGCCCCTTCACTCGATTTATACCCTGTTAATTTTTTTTTTCCACAGTTCCATTACGTCACGGGTAAAACCGTTTGCTTATTCTGCAGGACACTGGCTACCCTGATCATTGTTCACTGTGTATCGTGCAAACTTGCAAAAATGCCCAATGCGCACAGTCAGACGTGGAGGGAGCCCGGTCTACCTCAAGTTACCCAGGAAAGGCAAAGTGTCTGTAAAACTCAAACACGAGGTTACACGCTGCTACAAGGGCGGCACGGTAGCACAGTGGTTAGCACTGCGGCTTCACAGCTCCAGGGACGTGGGTTCGATTCCCGGCTTGGGTCACTGTCTGTGTGGAGTTTGCACATTCTCCCCGTGTCTGCGTGGGTTTCCTCCGGGTGCTCCGGTTTCCTCCCACAGTCCAAAGATGTGCGGGTTAGGTTGATTGGCTATGCTAAAAATTGCCCCTTAGTGATCTGAGATGTGTAGATTAGAGGGATTAGTGGGTAAAATATGTAGGGATATGGGGGTAGGGCCTGGGTGGGATTGTGGTCGGTGCAGACTCGATGGGCCGAATGGCCTCTTTCTGTACTGTAGGGATTCTATGATACAAAGCAGCTGAGTGGTATTTTCCACTGACTTGCCAGTCTCCTTGCCGCATGATGTATGAATTTCATTGCTGTTGCGATGCCAGGGACGAAGGCCCTACATCCCAACGACTGGCTGATTGAATCAAACATCGTGTTCATTCAGTTGTTCATAATAAGCAGAGTACAGACTGCACTCAACCAGCCCACGCTTGCAAAACCCCAAAATAAAATGTCTGTTAGATGTGACGCTGCGATTGGGCATCACCTGCTGAACAATTCCGAGTGTGCTAATAGCTACACTAACAATCAATTGAAGATAATTGGTTGCATTCGTAATGCGGCTCATTTACCCTGGCCAGATCAACATACATTCACATCCAGGGACCCAATCTCTGCAAACTAAAGGAATTGAAATACCCGGAAGCCCAGGGTGCCGATGTCCCCCATTGCTTTCTCAATGACAACACCTTGGCTAATCAAGAGTCGACTAATCAGCATCCCCGTTTCTCCTGTGGTATAAACTGCTGTGACTGTTTGAAATTTGGCATTCTTGCGTTTGTCCTGGTGAAAAACTTCAGCAACATCGCTCCTTTTTCAGAAATATTCAAGCTTTTGTACCTTCTTCGCAATGAATGATCTTAGAAATCTTAGAATCCCTACAGCACAGAAAGAGGCCATTCGGCCCATCGAGTCTGCACCCACCACAATCCCACCCAGGCCCTACCTCCATATCCCTACATAGTTACCCACTAATCCCTCTAACCTACGCATCCCAGGACACTAAGGGCAATTTTAGCATGGCCAATCAACCTAACCCGCACATCTTTGGACTGTGGGAGGAAACCGGAGCACCCGGAGGAAACCCACGCAGACACGAGGAGAATGTGCAAACTCCACACAGACAGTGACCCAAGCCGGGAATCGAACCCAGGTCCCTGGAGCTGTGAAGCAGCAGTGCTAACCACTGTGCTACTGTGCCGCCCCATGGATTAGCTCCCACTTCACCCATTACCCTCCCAAGAACCACAGGAGACCATTCGGTCCATCTTGGTTGTGCCAGACCAATCAAAACTAGTCCTCCCATTGCTATAAATTTTTACCGCTACAAATCGTTCACCACTTTTGCCTTGGAACTCTCAATGGCCTCTGGCACTCCTATTCTGAGTGGTAGAACATTCTATGTTTCCAAGTCTGCTGCACAAAAAGAGATCCTAACCTCTCTCTGTTGCCAATTTTAAAGTGATGATCTCTTGCTCCAATAGACTTTGCACATTCATCCTATCAAATGCTTCACAATTGTGAAACACCTCCTTCAGTCCCACCATCTGCCATTGGACAAATATTGGAATTAATTATTAAGTAGGTAGGAGGAGGACACTTGGGGAAGCATAATGAACTAGAGCAGAACTGACATTGTTTTACAAAACCTACTGGAGCTCTTTGAGGATGGGGAGGTGATGGCCTAGTGGTATTGTCACTTGACTATTAATCCAGAAACTCAGCTAATGTTCTGCGAACCCAAGTTCAAATCCCACCACAGCAGACGGTGGAATTGGGATTCAATAAAAAATATCTGGAATTAAGGATCTGCCGATGACCATGAAACCACTGTCGGAAAAGCCCATCTGGTTCACTAATGTCCTTTAGGGAAGGAAATCTGCCGTCCTTACCCAGTCTGGCCTACATGTGTCTCCAGTTGCCCCCTCCAAGGGCAACTAGGGATGGGCAATAAATGCTGGCCAGCCAGCGACGCCCATGTCCCACGAATGAATAAATAAAAATGAATGTAACAAACATGGCGGACGAAGGGGAACCAGCGGATGTAGTGCATTCCAATTTGGGATTCCAAAGGGCATTGGTAAAAGTGTTCCGCAAGATGATGGCTTTGGGGGAAATATATTAGCACGAATAGAGAATCAGTTAACCAACAGGAAGCAGAGAGTTGAAATAAACGGGTCATTTCCGGATTGGCAAACCTCAACTAGTGGAGTGTCGCAGGGATCAGTGCGTATTGTGGACTAACCTTCTGAATATGCAAAGATGGTTAGGGAAGAAAGCTGTGAGGAGGACACAGGGACTGCAAAGTGATATAGGTGGGTGAAGTGAGTGCTGACGGATGCAGCAGATATGTGGGAAAATTGGAGGCAGGAGAATAAAAAAGTAAATATTGAAGTTGGGAGAGTCTGAAGAATATATTGGTACAGGGGGAACCTGGGTGTTCTCGTACATGAATAACGAAAAGGTACAGCAAGTAATTTGAAAGGCAAGTGGAACGTTAGCCTTTATAACAAAGAGTATAAAACTAGAGAAGTCTTGCTACAACTGTACAGGGCCACACCTCGAATTCTGTCCACAATTTTGGTCTCCTTACTCAAGGGCAGATACACTTCAGAGAAGGTTCACTAGGTTGATTCCTGCGATGACGGACTTGTCTTATGAGGAAGAATTGAGCATGTTGGGCCTATCACATTGGAAGTCAGAGGAATGAAGTGATTGACTGAAATATATAAGATTCTGAGGGAACATGACAGAGTTAGCTGTCCCCATGTTTCCCCTCATGGGGGGGGTGGAATCTAGAAATCTAGAACTAGGACAAACTTTCAAAATAAGGGATCTCCTGTTTAAAATGGAAGTGAGGAGGAAGTGAGGAGGGGGGGCGGGGGGAGAGGGGGGGGGGGGATCGAGGCTCATGGGGAACAGGCAGGAAAGTAGAGTAAAGGCCGCAATCAGGTCAACCATGATCTTACCGAATAGCAGAGCAGGCTCAAGGGGCCATAGAGTCATAGAGGTTTACAGCATGGAAACAGGCCCTTCGGCCCAACTTGTCCATGCTGCCTTTTTTTTTTAAACCCCTAAGCTAGTCCCAATTGCCCGCGTTTGGCCCATATCCCTCTATACCCATCGTACCCATGTAACTGTCTAAACGCTTTTTAAAAGACAAAACTGTACCCGCCTCTACTACTACCTCTGGCAGCTTGTTCCAGACACTCACCACCCTCTGTGTAAAAAAATTGCCCCTCTGGACACTTTTGTATCTCTCCCCTCTCACCTTAAGCCTTCGACCTCTAGTTTTAGACTCCCCTACCTTTGGGAAAAGGGGGCCGAATGGCCTCCTTCTGCTCCTGTTTCTTATGTTCCTCCTCATAATTTCCACTTCTTGTATTATCCTGGTGAATCTAAATTAAGTTTAATTTTATTTATTTGTGTCACTAGTAGGCTTACATTAACACTGCAATGAAGCTACTGTGAAAATCCCCTAGTTGCCACACTCCGGTGCCTGTTCGGGTACACTGAGGGAGAATTTAGCACGGCCAATGCACCCTAACCAGCACGTCTTTAAGACTGTGGGAGGAAACCGGAGCACCCGGAGGAAACCCACGCAGACACGGGGAGAACGTGCAGACTCCGCACAGACAGTGACCCAAGCCGGGAATCGAACCCGGGTCCCTGGTGCCCCTGTGAGGCAGCAGTGCTAACCACTGTGCCACCGTGCCTTTAAGGAGGCCTTTAAGCTTGCAAAAGGAGTTGATGAGTGAGACATAGAGAAGGTTTTTTCCATGGGCAAGGCCAGATCTGGGGGCCATGACTGAAAGATAGTCACGAATGAATCCAATTGCAATTCAGGAGATTCTTTCCCCAAACGCTGGTGGGAAAGCAGAACTCACTATCAGAAGGAACAATAGAGGTGAATGCTCCAGGGAGGGTGGCATGGTGGCACAATGGTTAGCACTGCTGGCTCACAGCGCCAGGGACCTGGCCTTGGGTCACTGTCTGTGTGGAGTCTGCACATTCTCCCCGTGTCTGTGTGGGTTTCCTCCCACGTTCCAAAGATGTGCAGGTTAGGTGGATTAGTCATGGCAAACATGTGGAGTTACAGGGATAGGGCGGGGGGACAGGGCCTGGACAAGATACTGTCAGAGTCGGCGCAGACCCGATGGGCCGAATGGCCTCTTCTGCACTCTAGGGATTCTATGATTCTAGATTTTTTTTTAAAGGGTTTGAAAAGAATAAAAGGATATGCTGATGGAGTTAGAGGAAGAAGGACTTCCTGGCTGTACATTGTGGACTGGCCTCTCGGACTGTTAGATGCAAACTGCCTGCTTGCTTCCGAGGGTGATAGCAATGATACCATTTTTCTTCTTTGACTCTTCATTCTGTATATCTGGCTGTTTGCACCTCTCAATTCCTTGACTCCAGAAATTAGCATGTGTTTACATTCACTGATATTTCCAGTCATCTAGGTAAGCTGTTTCCTACTGCTAGGGGAATTTACGCCTGTTTCTGTCTAGATGTTTGCTAATCTTGTTACTGGGGAAATCACATCTTTTGAATGCTGTTGTCAGGCAGATTTCTACCTCTTCCTGGGCAGATCGCAGCCCATCAATATCTTGTTAAATTCTTGTTACCGCAGTTGCTAGGCAGATCGATGACCCTGAAACCCTTAAACAAGTATTTTCAACAGTCCCTTCTCTTTCAAAGCCAATAAGCTCACGTCTTTATTTGTGTTAAAAATGGCAAGGTTTAAGAAAAGACATTCACTTCACGAGAAAATTCTCGACTTAATTTTTTTAAAAACTGCACAATCTGTTGTGGCTTTGAGGGTGAAAGTGTGGCACAGTGGTTAGCACTGCTGCCTCACAGTGCCAGGGACCAGGCTTGGGGTCACTGTCTGTGTGGAGTCTGCATGTTCTCCCCGTGTCTGCGTGGGTTTCCTCTGGGGGCTCCGGTTTCCGCCCACAGTCTGAAAGACGTGCTGGTTAGGGTGCATTGACCCGTGCTGAATTCTCCCTCGGTGTACCCGAACAGGCGCCGGAGTGTGGCGACGAGGGGCTTTTCACAGTAACTTCACTGCAGTGTTAATGTAAACCTACTTGTGACACGAATGAATAAACTTTAAAACAGATGCTGTCAGGCCTGCTTGGCAGAGTTGCCATGGGTTCCCTTTGCTGTTCCCCCCTTTGCCCTTCACTCACAATGCTGCAATTTTTGGGGTCCAGACATTGGAAGTGTCGAGCCACTTGCAGAATGGCTTCCCGTAAGTCTGCTACCACCTCCGTCTGTTTAATGTTTTTCGCCTTCAGCGCCTCTGCATCTGCATTGTCACCTGCCAATGAGAGAGAGGCAAAGAGTGTTAAAGAAAGACAGTGAATGAGCACAAGCGCAGGGGCGGCACAGTGGTTAGCACTGCTGCCTCACAGCGTCAGGGGCCCGGGTTCAAATCCGGTCTCGGGTCACTGTCTGTGTGGAGTTTGCACATTCTCCTCGTGTCTGCGTGGGTTTCCTCCGGGTGCTCCGGTTTCCTCCCACCCTCCAAAGATGTGCGGGTTAGGTTGATTGGCCGTGCTAAATTGCCCCTTAGTGTCAGGGGGATTAGCAGGGTAAATGTGTGCGGCCTGGGTAGGACTGTTGTCGGTACAGGCTTGACGGGCCGAATGGCCTCCTTTTGCACTGTAGGGATTCTATGATTTTAAGTGAGAGTAACCAGGCCCAAGTGATGCAATCCAGCCACAATGAGGAGATTAGCATGGTTTAAAATTGCCCGAGGTGCTTCACATCACACCAATTCATTTTATCAGCTCAAGGATCCTGAATATACGAACTGTAAATGCATTGAATAGGATTGTACGGAGATGAAATGGGGAGGAGGGGAGGGAGAAGATGGGAGGGAAAGGGGTGGGGGGAGGAGGGAAAGGGGCGAGGGGAGGAGGGAAAGGGGCGGGGGAAGGAGGGAAAGGGGCGGGGGAGGTGGGGAAAAGGGGAGGAGGGAAAGGGAAAGGGGCGGGGGAGGAGGGAAAGGGGCGGGGGAGGTGGGGAAAAGGGGAGGAGGGAAAGGGGGAGGAGGGAAAGGGACGGGGAGGAGGGAAAGGGGGAGGAGGGAAAGGGGGAGGAGGGAAAGGGGAGGAGGGAAAGGGGCGGGGGGAGGAGGGAAAGGGGGAGGAGGGAAAGGGGTGGGGGGAGGAGGGAAAGGGACGGGGGAGGAGGGAAAGGGGCGGGGGAGGAGGGAAAGGGGCGGGGGGAGGAGGGAAAGGGGCGGGGGGAGGAGGGAAAGGGGCGGGGGAGGAGGGAAAGGGGCGGGGGGAGGAGGGAAAGGGGCGGGGGAAGGAGGGAAAGGGGCGGGGGGAGGAGGGAAAGGGGCGGGGGAAGGAGGGAAAGGGGCGGGGGGAGGAGGGAAAGGGGCGGGGGGAGGAGGGAAAGGGGCGGGGGAGGAGGGAAAGGGGCGGGGGAGGAGGGAAAGGGGCGGGGGGAGGAGGGAAAGGGGCGGGGAGGAGGGAAAGGGGCGGGGGGAGGAGGGAAAGGGGCGGGGGAAGGAGGGAAAGGGGCGGGGGAAGGAGGGAACGGGGCGGGGGAAGGAGGGAAAGGGGCGGGGGAAGGAGGGAACGGGGTGGGGGAAGGAGGGAAAGGGGCGGGGGAAGGAGGGAACGGGGCGGGGGAAGGAGGGAAAGGGGCGGGGGAAGGAGGGAAAGGGGCGAGGGGGAGGAGGGAAAGGGGCGGGGGGAGGAGGGAAAGGGGCGAGGGGGAGGAGGGAAAGGGGCGGGGGGAGGAGGGAAAGGATGAGAAAGGGATGAAATCTATAAAATTACATCTCATAAAACATCAGTGACACAATGGTGAAATGACCGTATCAGAGAACAGTAATTCCCGATATCTGTGCCTATCCATAAAATTCCCACTCTGTGAAAAAATACTGCGGATGCTGGAAATCTGAAACAAAAGCTGCAAATCTGGAAATTCTCCAAGCCTGGCAGCATCAGAAGGAATGAAAAGATCATCGAGCTGAAGCACCAACTGTTTCCCCCTTCAAGATGCCGCCGGGCGCGCTGAGTGTTTGCAGCATTTTCTGTTCATTTCTCCGTCCCTCTCTGAGCTACTTTGTGATATCCGTGTCTTGCCTCTGAAGTGGGGACAGAATCTCCTTACCGAAAAGTAGCGCTCCCAGCCCAGACTTCCGACGTTGGGATTGTCTTCGAACAATCTGCAAGAAAAGGAAATGAAGGAGAGAGATGAGTGAGGCCCTCTCTCAGATTTCCAATGTGGATCGGGGAGGGCGGGGTTTGGTGTTGAGAGCTGAACCTCAGGAGATTGGTCAGAGTAAGCTGCCGACAAGCATTTCTTTCTGCTATTTTAAAGTCTGATGATGCTGTGCTATCAATATGCTTTAAGATTCAGTGTTTTGTTGCAAACAGCCAACTATTTTTCTATTGTGGTATAAATGTGAGGAGAGGATGTTTCATCTCAGATGTAATTCCACTGACAAATTAGCGATTTAAAAAAAAAATCAAAACAAGCTTTATTCGTAACAGTTAAGTATAACTGTTCACAAAATAAAACAGTTTAACTCTTAATCGTTGAACAATCTTTAAACACGAGAAGAAACACAACTCCTAACTTATCACCATTCAGTTCCAATTGAGCAATATTTCTCTTAGAGATTTAAAATCCACTTAAAAAAATAGCTACTAACTCTAGGCATACTTGCTTTGACTTGGGTTAATAGCTTTGGAGATAGATTTTGTGGCGAGAGAGAGAGAAAGAAAGAAAGAGAGAAAGAAAGAGAGAGGGCCCTTCGTCAGCTTCTATCTTTAAAAAGCTCTCTCCAGCAACTGAACTCAGACAGCTGTTTTTTCTCAAACACAGCTCCTTCCATTTCTAGTATCACATGACTGTATGACTCTGAATTCCTAACTCACCTTTCCATTACTTTAATTAAGGAAACACCCCATGGGTCGTTTTCTTTGGTAAGCAAAAGTTCATGAAATCCGCTGCTAAATAAACATTTACTGGCTAAAACGAGTGATTATCCTGCATTCCAGCACCTGCTGTATTCCCTCCAGACAAACTGACTGTTTATAGCAAATCACTGAAACTCAAAGCAGTCACCCGTGCTCCAGTTTCCTCCCACAGTCCGAAAAACATGCTGGTTAGGGTGCATTAGCCATGCTAAATTCTCCCTCAGTGTACCCGAACAGGCGCCGGAGTGTGGCAACTGGAGGATTTTCACAGTAACTTCATTGCAGTGTTAATGTAAGCCTACTTGTGACTAATAAATGAACATGCAGCGACCGCCCCGCACCCCTCCCTCCTCCAGCGCCCCCACCCCCAGGCAGCAGCCCCCCCCCCACCCCCAGACAGTACCCAGTGTCCAAGCCCTCACCCCCAGTCCCCTCGCAGTGCTCATGTCCAGTCCCCAGGCAGTGTCGACGCCCAGTCCCCGGGCAGCGTTCCCGCCCAGCCCCCATGCAGTGTCCACACGTCCTGTGCCAGAGCCTCTGTTGCCTCTCCCATGTCTGATGATGTTGTGTCCCCAAGGCTGGGATACAGTGCAAACAGCTAATTCCTTGGATCTGCACGCACGGCTGCGTTACTGACCGCACATACCTTTGTGAAATTTGGCATTGTTGCTTGTGGGATCTGGTTCTGGTCTGCAATCAAGTAAGCCAGATGTTTCCTCCTCTGGGTTTCAATCATGACATCTGTCAACGACCCGGCAAGCTTCATCGACTCCTGCGGTGAGACATTTAGCTGCTTATTGTACCAGTACCTGCAGGTGAGCAGCAAGATGGCTGCAACCCATTAGGGTCTGAACAGGATTGAAATGAGCTTGGTTGTCCCGTGTCAGAAGCTCTCACAGTGAGTTGTCTTCTGCCACGCTTACCCACAGTTCAATGCATCTTTGCCAAACACCCATCCTTGGAAGGGCTCCAGCCTCACACCAGCACGGTGATCACTGGCAAGTCGGTGGCAACTGAAGTGTTTCCTTGTAAACTTTCCACACAGTTCCATAGCAAACATAATTCAATAGTCTTCCCAACAGAACTAAACTAAAGAAGGTAGATGAGGGCAGTGCAGTCGATGTTGTCTACATGGACTTCAGCAAGGCCTTTGACAAGGTACCGCATGGTAGGTTGTTGCATAAAGTTAAATCTCACGGGATCCAGGGTGAGGTATCTGAATGGATACAAAATTGGCTTCTTGACAGAAGCCAGAGGGTACTTGTAGAGAGTTGTTTTTCAAACTGGAGGCCTGTGACCAGCGGTGTGCCTCAGGGATCAGTGCTGGGCCCACTGTTATTTGTCATTTATATTAATGATTTGGATGAGAATATAGGGGGCATGTTTAGTAAGTTTGCAGATGACACCAAGATTGGTGGCATAGTGGACAGCGAAGAAAGTTATCTCCAATTGCAACGGGATCTTGACCAATTGGGCCAGTGGGCTGACGAATGGCAGATGGAGTTTAATTTAGACAAATGCGAGGTGATGCATTTTGGTAGATTGAACCAGGGCAGGACTTACTCAGTTAATGGTAGGGCGTTGGGGGGAGTTACAGAACAAAGAGATCTAGGGGTACATGTTCATAGCACTTTGAAAGTGGAGTCAAGGTGGACAGAGTGGTGAAGAAGGCATTCGGCATGCTTGGTTTCATCGGCCAGAACATTGAATATAGGAGTTGGGACGTCTTGTTGAAATTGTACAAGACATTGGTAAGGCCACGCTTGGAATACTGTGTGCAATTCTAGTCACCCTATTATAGAAAGGATATTATTAAACTAGAAAGAGTGCAGAAAAGATTTACTAGGATGCTACCGGGACTTGATGGATTGAGTTATAAGGAGAGGCTGAATAGACTGGGACCTTTTTCTCTGGAGCGTAGGAGGCTGAGGGGTGACCTTATAGAGATCTATAAAATAATGAGGGGCATAGACAAGGTAGATAGTCAACATCTTTTCCCAAAGGTAGGGGAGTCTAAAACTAGAGCGCGCAGGTTTAAGGTGAGAGGGGAGAGGGGAGAGATACAAAAGTGTCCAGAGGGGCAATTTTTTCACACAGAGGGTGGTGAGTGTCTGGAACAAGCTGCCAGAGGTAGTAGTAGAGGCGGGTACAATTTTATCTTTTAAAAAGCATTTAGATAGTTACATGGGTACGATGCATATAGAGGGATATGGGCCAAATGCGGGCAACTGGGATTAGCTTAGGGGTTTTTAAAAAAAAGGGCGGCATGGACAAGTTGGGCCGAAGGGCCTGTTTCCATGCTGTAAACCTCTATGACTCTAATTAAACTATTGCCACAAAGCCAGTCTTTCAGCCCTTTGTCCCATCACACGCTGTTGTTAGTTAATTGTTACTGACTGGTCACACACGATGGTTTTAGTTTATTATTGACGGACTGCTCTGTTACACACTGCGTTATTACTGACTAACCGTATACTGACATTAGTTAATAATTACTGACTGACCACCCGCTGACCTGGGTCTTCACAACAACAGTCCAAAGATGTGTGGGTTAGGTGGATTGGCCATGCTAAATTGCCCCTTAGTGTCCAAAACTGTGTAGGTTAGGTGGATTGGCCATGCTAAATTGCCCCTTAGTGTCCAAAGATGTGTGGATTAGGTAGATTGGCCATGCTAAATTGCCCCTTAGTGTCCAAAGATGTGTGGATTAGGTAGATTGGCCATGCTAAATTGCCCCTTAGTGTCCAAAGATGTGCGGGTTAGGTGGATTGGCCATGCTAAATTGCCCCTTAGTGTCCAAAACTGTGTAGGTTAGGTGGATTGGCCATGCTAAATTGCCCCTTAGTGTCCAAAGATGTGTGGATTAGGTAGATTGGCCATGCTAAATTGCCCCTTAGTGTCCAAAGATGTGCGGGTTAGGTGGATTGGCCATGCTAAATTGCCCCATAGTGTCCAATGATGTGCGGGTTAGTTGGATTGGCCATGCTAAATTGCCCCTTAGTGTTAGGGTAAATGCATGGGTTTACAGGGATAGGGCCTGGGTAGAATTGTGGTTGGTGCAAACTCGATGGGCTGAATGGCCTCCTTCTGCACTGTCGGGATTCTACCGCTGTGAAAACGGCAGACAGGCCTGAACATCAAGTCCTGCTGCCGCACACAGCACCTACCATTTCTGTGGGGTCAGATCATACTGCGCAGAGTTGCTGCCCATGGAAATCAGCAGCTGCCTCACCCACATGCGATTCTGGTGTGAAGGATGTCTGAAATCTGACAGGCGCAGGGTAGGAGCACCTCTGAACTCTGCGGATTCGTTTGGATAGCCAGAGTACCCCTTTGGAGAGCTACGGTAGCCCCTCTTTGGATATGGTCCCGGGACACCTTTGGGGGAATGTCGCATTTCCCTTTGGTATTTCCTAAGGTGGACATGACTGTGCATAAAAAAATATATAAACCCAGAAACTATGAAGCTCATTGCAACTCTCAAAATTAACTGTCACAGTGTCCAGGTGAATTGTCAAAAGGAGCTTGTCAAGGCATTTAAAACTCCTGCCCTTTAACTCTTTGAAACAACTGGATGAATATAATTGTTTGCTATTGCACTCTGTCTGCAGACAAAAGGCCTCGCCATCTCTGGATTAGCGCTGCATGACTAATTTCACAAACCCCCACTATCACAGCAGGGTGCCTGCCATTTCACAGTATGATTAACAGCTCCAAGTCAATACTTTGAAGTAGGACTGTGAATTCCAACGCTTGTTTTTATAAGGAACATGCAGTTGAATGAAGTGTGTGTTATAGAAACATAGAAGATAGGAGCAGGAGGAGGCCATTTGACACTTCGAGCCTGCTCCGCTCCGCCATTCATCATGATCATGGCTGATATTATACAGGATAATATAGTTAAAGGAATGTAAATGCGGTCATTTTTAAAAAATAAGTTTTTTGAAAAATAAAGTCTGCAACAGACGCTTGGAACTTCATTTTTTTTATATCTCAGCATGGGCTCTGAGGTCTGCCCACATTCGATATTGGGGGAGTTAGCATTGAACGTGCATGGGCATAGCGGTGCCTAAAGGATATAAAGGACCATGGGGTGTGGGTGAGGATATGTGGGACCATAAGGGTGGGCAGGGGGTACAGGTTAGCATGGAGGATATGAGGGTAACAGTTTTAACAACACCAGGTTAAAGTCCAACAGGTTTATTTGGTAGCAAATACCATTAGCTTTCGGAGCGCTGCTCCTTCGTCAGATGGAGTGGAAATCTGCTCTCAAACAGGGCACAGAGACACAAAATCAAGTTACAGAATACTGATTAGAATGCAAATCTGTACAGCCAACCAGTTCTAACAGATTCTAATCAGTATTCTGTAACTTGATTTTGTGTCTCTGTGCCCTGTCTGAGAGCAGATTTCCACTCCATCTGACGAAGGAGCAGTGCTCCGAAAGCTAATGGTATTTGCTACCAAATAAACCTGTTGGACTTTAACCTGTTGTTAAAACTGTTACTGTGTTTATCCCAGTCCAACGCCGGCATCGCCACATCACGGATATGAGGGGCCATTGGGATTGGACAGGAGGACACAGGTTGGCATGGAAAGTGTGAAGGATCATGGTTTTGTTGGGGCGTTGGGGGGTATGGGAATGTGAGGGGTGAGGGCTGTGTTACGTCTTCCTTTGATACAGTGCCAGTGGACCGAGGTGGATCTTCCACTTAGCCCGCTTCCACACCCGGCAGCCTCCACCCTCGTGCTGGGGTCCCCAGTCCAACTCCTAGGGAAGCCCGGTACCCTGAACGGAAAACCCAATCTTCCGAGCTACTTCCTCCCGGGTTGGGATTTGCAGAGCAGGGGGGAACGTCCCAAATCTGTGCTTCCCACCCTGGAACTGAAAATCCACCTGCGTTATCAGTTAATTATCACTGATTGACTGCTCTGTCACAGGTGTTAAATCTCCGGGAACTGGACTGTTAACATGAGCTGCCCTGACCCGCAGCTGTTGAAAGGTTTTGAACATCACTATACCTTGATGAGGACCTCTGGGTCTTCGATCTGTGAGGGAATGTCCGACAAGGTGTTGAAGATGGATGCTGAGTTTTCGGACTGGATGAGTTCCTCTTCCTACAGAAGCAACAAGGTTCAGTTAAATTCACCCCATGCTCCACACATCCCCAAACAGTTACAGAGGCAACGGTAACAGACTACCATAAGCAGCAGAAATGAATCATCGAATTACTACAGTGCTGAAGGAGGCCATTCGGCCCATCGTTTTCTCTTTAAGGTGTCACAAGTAGGCCTATGTTAACACTGAAATGAAGTTGCTGTGAAAATCCCCTAGTCCCCACACTCCGGTGCCTGTTCGGGTACACTGAGGGAGAGTTTAGCACGGCCAATACACCTAAGCAGCACATCTTTCGGACTGTGGGAGGAAACCGGAGCACCCGGAGGAAACCCAGGCAGACACGGGGAGAACGTGCAAACTCCCCACAGACAGTGACCCAAGGCCGGAATCGCTGTGAGGCAGCAGTGCGAACCACTGATGAGGGAATGGGTCAGTTGGCAAGTGCATCTGGCATTTCTTTGGAGGAATGTTGACTGGGGGACATGAGAAGACCTCCTTGATCTTCTTCAAGAAGCAGAACGGGATCTTTCACAGACATTGGTGCAGATCTTGGGTCAATGAGTCCGAAGCGAAGGCCCCCAGCGCTCCGGCAGTGCCGCACTCTCTCACCGTCGGGTAAAGCGAAGCTAAATGGAACTGAGACTGTTCCCGTCAGCGGTAAAACGGAGCTAGCTGGGGCTGACGATGCACACGAGTGGAAAACACGGATGTTACTCTTTGATCTTCAAAGACGGGGTTCCAGAAATACGTCAAGTCAAACGTTACCCAGCTCTGTCACATCAATTACTTTCTTGAACATTTTTATACTCACATTTCAGTACCAACTCTCTCCCTGCCATCAGAGTTATAAGAGTTTCTGACAATATCATAGTTATTTACACCCGGAATTACAATCATAGAATCCTTACAGTGCAGATGGAGGCCATTCAGCCCATCGAGTCCGCACCGACTCTCAGACAGAGCACCCCACTCAGGCCCTATCCTCATAACCCCACATATTTACCCCGCTAATCCCCCGAACCTACACCTCTTTGTGACACCAAGGGGCAATTTAGCACGGCCAGTGCACCTAACCAGCGTGTCTTTCGGACTGTGGGAAGAAACCGGAGCCCCCGGAGGAAACCCACGCAGACACGGGGAGAACGTGCAAACTGCGTAGAGACAGTGACCCGAGGCCAGGGTCGACCCCGGGTCCCTGGTGCTGTGGGGAAGCAATGCTAACTACTGTGCCACCCCAATTAGTGTCAGTGTTCACTTATTCACTCAATATCAGGGGAGGTAGGACGGTTCACCACTGTCACTACAGGATCCCATGGAATTTACTACAATCATCATTGACATGGAAGCGTCCAGCTACTCAGTGCGCCACTCCACCTCAATCACGCCTCTTGGCCTTCCTTGAGCTACACCCATGTGGTGCTAGACTACGTGGAACTAGGTGTGGTCAGAAATAGTATGGATGCGGCTGCATTGCATCTTTCCTCCCAAACCTTCCCTCACTGCCATAGCCCCATGGTTGTCTGCTTACCTTCATTTTGAGCATCCCCAGCGTGATTTGGAAAAGCAGCACAGACCCCTCGCAGAAGAACAGGTCCCAGACCCGGAGGAGGATGTTGATGTGCACAACACTGGCAAAGGCAGTTAGAAACCAGTGCAGGGTGATCAGAGACAGCTCTGTGGGAGACAGGACAGCGTTAGAAGATCTTAACTTCTCTGATGAACGGCCAAGCAAAAGGAGCACACCTTCACATGTAAAAACCCAACCAGGGATGGTGCGTGGTGGATCCAGTAATGGGGAACGCAATCCAGAATAGATAAGAAGAGGGAGCTTGGGGAACCTTGAGGCAATAGTGATCACACCATAATACAGTCCAAGATAAGGACTGAGATGACCATAGCTGGTCATGACCAAAATAGTAAATTTGCAAATGTTACTAGAAAGAAACTGGAACTAGGGAAATTGAACCAGAAAAAAACACCACACTCTGAACATTAGACACAATCAGAATAGATCCCACAATTTATTTAGCAACCCATCCAGACATCACGGACAGCCACAACAAGCCTTTAAACTCTGTTTTCTTCATGAGGGATTTTGGTTCTTCTTCGTTATAAAGCCTCCAATTTCCCTCAACAGCAGCTCCAACTTAGCCTGGAAGCCCTCGTGCTTCTTCTTCCTACAAGGATTTTTCAGGCAACCCATCTCCAGCTCGGATTGTCCCGACAGCCGCGCGTCACCCAGGCATTCAATCCTATTGTCCGAGGCTGGCCAGGCTGCACACACTGTCTAACCAACACCACCATCCCAGCTAACTAGCTGCACTGAGCAGACACCCGCTGCTCACCAGGGCTTCTCTTTGCCCCAACTGCCAGCTTCACGGAGCAGCGGCTTCACTGAGCTTGACAACTGCTCTAGGGCTTCCCCTGAGCCCCAACTCCTCAGCAGCACGGAGCTACCACTGCAACAGGGCTTCCCTGAGCCCCAACACCTCAGCAGCACGGAGCTACCGCTGCTCCAGGGCTTCCCCTGAGCCCCAACACCTCAGCAGCACAGAGCTAGCATTGCTCCAGGGCTTCTCTGAGCCCCAACTCCACAGCAGCATGGAGTTACCATTGCCCCAGGGCCTCCCCTGAGCCCTAACACCTCAGCAGCACGGAGCTACCACTGCAACAGGGCTTCCCCTGAGCCCTAACACCTCAGCAGCATGGAGCTACCACTGCAACAGGGCTTCCCCTGAGCCCTAACACTTCAGCAGCATGGAGCTACCGTTGCCCCAGGGCTTCCCCTGAGCCCTAACATCTCAGCAGCATGGAGCTACCACTGCAACAGGGCTTCCCCTGAGCCCTAACACCTCAGCAGCATGGAGCTACCGTTGCCCCAGAACTTCTCCTGAGCCCCAACACCTCAGCAGCATGGAGCTACCATTGCCCCAGGGCTTCCCCTGAGCCCCAACACCTCAGCAGCATGGAGCTACCATTGCCCCAGGACTTCCCTGAGCCCCAGCAGCCGAGAGTTAGTTACATTTGTCACCTCTTCAACTCCAGACTAATCTTGCCGCATGGGGTTGCTTTTTCACCCCATGTATCTTGTTATGCGGCAACGGTTCTCGTCCCAGCCACCAAAAGGAAGCCGGAACCAAGCACTCGCGGCCCACCCTGTGTTTGCACAGCAGAGCCGGAAATGCCAGGTGTTATTGGCCTTGGCCTCCATCCCAAAAATATATTTTAAAAATCCAAAAACATTCCCTCACAATTTACAAAACCATTAATACCATAAAGAACACTCAATGACGCCAGGAGCCAAGGAGCAGAATAGATAGCAAACCAGCCAGAAAATAGGAAAACTTTCAAAATTAGCCTTCAATTGACAAACAAAGTTACTAAAGA
The DNA here is from genome assembly GCF_964213995.1 of Mustelus asterias. Classification (NCBI taxonomy): domain Eukaryota; kingdom Metazoa; phylum Chordata; class Chondrichthyes; order Carcharhiniformes; family Triakidae; genus Mustelus; species Mustelus asterias. The sequence goes on along the minus strand of NW_027591425.1, from coordinate 69,941 downwards.
TAAAAAGGTTGCACGTTCCTGTAGGACGAATAAGGAGGCTGCACGCTCCTTGGAAAGTGCCAAGTAGGCTGGAGGAGCAGATACGCAAATCTCAGTAACAGTGACCATGAAACCATTGTCGATTGTCGGAAAAACCCATCTGGTTCACTAATGTCCTCTAGGGAAGGAAATCTGCCGTCCTTACCCGGTCTGGTCTACATGGGACTCCAGAGCCACAGCAGTGTGGTTGACTCTCAACTACCCTCTGAAATAGCCAAGCGAACCACTCAGTAGTCAGCACCGTCTTCTCAAGGGCAACTAGGGATGGGCAATAAATGCTGGCCCAGCCAGCGACGCCCATGTCCCACGAATGAGTAAAAAATAAACATGGCATAGTGTGGCTGCATACACAGCCTCGGTCATATTCTTAATCGGGCTCTCTCCACAGGGAGTTGGGCAGAATTAGCTGGATCACACCCCAGGTTACTCCTGCACCGTTCCTAATTGATTCTAGATCAGTTGCTATCTTCAAATCTGAGATAAAGTTTTGTTAAGCAAGGATATTAAAGGATATGTGTCAATCGCTGGTATATGGAGTTAGACCACAGATCAGCCATGATCTCATTAAATGGCAGAACAGGCTTGATGGGCTGAATGGCCTACTCCAGTTCTTATGTGAAAGTATCTGCCAACTTGCCCAGTCTGTGTGTAAGACATTAGTTTATTTATTAGTGTCACAAGTAGGCTTACATTAAAACTGCAATGAAGTTACTGTGAAAATCCCCTAGTTGCCACACTCCGGCGCCTGTTCGGGTACACTGAGGGAGAATTTAGCACGGCCAATCCACCTAACCAGCACGTCTTTTGGACTGTGGGAGGAACCGGAGGAAACCCACGCAGACACGGGGAGAATCTGCAGTCTCTGCACAAACAGTTACCCAAGCCAGGAATCGAACCCGGGTCCCTGGCGCTGTGAGGCAGCAGTGCTGACCACTGTGCCACCAAGCCACCCAGGGATAGCAAGTGGGTACACTGCATGTGCTGAGGATAGCTTATACTGACTTGTATCAAACCCACCCCACTGTCAATCTGCCAAGCGGGGGATGTCTGATATATCAAAAGGCCACCACTTCTCTTACCGATGTCATGTTCCTGGAGGAGTTTGTCCAGCCGGGGAATGTACTGCACTATCAGGTGCCGCAGAACTCGCTGGTCCGTCTGCACGCCCAACAGTGTGGTGCTGAAGTACGAAGGAGGAACAAGGTCCTCAATAATGGCGCACATCATCCAGAAAGCATCCTCTTCCTCCAGGAACAGCAGCAGGCAAGCCGCAACCTGCCCAAGAAAACCAAGAGTTATTCCGGAGAACACCACCGAACGTCAACGGACAGGATGGACCAGGAGGCCAGGCGGCAGGCCCAGCCCAGACCTTCCCTTCGATACAGTGCCCCTTTACCATGCCGTGCATTTTGCGATTCTCAATGTAAATCAGACAGATTATCAAATCCATCGGAACAGAAGAAACTGATGCCAACAACCAGTGTTATTCCGCAACACAACGATGAGTGGCACGGTGGTTAGCGCTGCTGTCTCACAGCGCCAGGGATCTGGGTTCGATTCCAGCCTCGGGTCACTGTCTGTGTGGAGTTTGCACGTTCTCCCCGTGTCTGCGTGGGTTTCCTCCGGGGGCTCCGGTTTCCTCCCACACTCCAAAGATGTGCGGGTTAGGTTGATTGGCCGTGGTAAATTGACCTAGTGTTAGGGGGACTAGCAGGGTAAATATGTGGGGTTACGGGAGTGGGGCTACGGGAGTGGGGCCTGGGTGGGAGTGTGGTCGGGTGCAGACTCGATGGGCCGAATGGCCTCCTTCTGCACTGTAGGGATTGTATGATTGTGTGGATAGCCAGAGCTGGGAGCAGTGACCGAAACTCTGATCTGGGTGTCTTTGTACATGACTCAAAAAAGGTTGACAGGCAGGTAGAGCAAGGAAGGCAAATGGAATGTTGACCCTTATAACAAGGAAGATTGAGTAAAAAAAAATCGGAAAGTCTTGCTACAACTGTGCAGGCATTGGTGAGGCCACACCTAGAATACAGCATACCATTTTGGCCTCCTTACTCAAGGACCGATACGGGGATAGGGCCTGGGTGGGATTGTTGTCGGAGCAGGCTCAATGGGCCAAATGGCCTCCTCCTGCACTGTACGGATTCTATTCCATGATACACTTCAGAGAAGGTTCACTAGGTTGATTCCTGGGATGAAGGGGTTGCCCTGTGAGAAAGAGTTGAGCACGCTGGACCTCTACACATTGGAAGTTAGAGAATGAGGTGATTCACTAAAAACATAGAAGATACTGAGGAGACACGACAGAGTTCGCCTTGGAGAGAATGTTTCCCCTTCCCTGGGGGGGATGTAGAACTAGGGGACAAACTTTCAAAATAAGGGGTCTCCTGTTTAAGATGGAGGTGAGAAGGAATTTGTTCTCCGAGCGAGTTCTTTTCCCCAGAGAGCAGCAGCGACTGGGTTAATGAATATATTGAAGTACGAGTTAGATAGATTTCTGATCTACAGAGGGGGGGGGAGGGGTCGAAGCTCATGGGGAACGGGCAGGAAAGTCGAGTCAAGGCCATAATCAGATCAGCCATGATCCTACTGAATAGCAGAGCAGGATCAAGGGGCTGAATGGCCTCCTCCTGCTTCTATTTATTATGTTCCTCCTCATAATTTCCGCTTCTTGTATTATCCTGGTGAACCTAAGTGAAGTTTAAGTTTATTAATTAGTGTCACAAGTAGGCTGACATTAACACTGCAATGAAGCTACTGTGAAAACCCCTTAGTCGCCACACTCCGGCAGCTGTTCGGGTACACTGAGGGAGAATTTAGCACCTGACCAGCACGTCTTTCAGACTGAGAGGGGGAACCGGAGCACCCGGAGGAAACCCACGCAGACACGGGGAGAACGTGCAGACTCCGTACAGAGAGTGACCCAAGCCGGGAATCAAACCTGGGTCCCTGACGCTGTGAGGCAGCAGTGATAACCCACTGTGCTGCGCCCCCCCTACACAACCATCTTTATGGCTTTGTTGTACTTTCCACAATGGGGCTCACAAAACGACATACACTGATGATCTAACCGAATAGCGGAGCAGGCTGGAGGGGCCAAATGGCCTCCTCCTGCTCCTATTTCCTCTCTGTTCTCAGCAGTGTTGCTATCCATCCATCCATTCCCTCCCCCAATTGACTTGAGTTAGCCGACAGACCAATCGACTTATCCAATCTGCTGAATGGTTTTCCCAATCCTTGTTGTAATAAAGATGTTAACATTTCCATCCTCCCTCGCTAATGGAAGGGGGATGGAAAGTAGTTAGACTGCGTTTGATTAGAGACTTTCCTCAGAATTCAGAACCTGACACAATGAACGCCACATTGTGCCGTCTTTAAACTGCCCGAAAGCTCGGGATTCCAGATAAACCTGTCGGACTTTAACCTGGTGTTGTGGAACTTGTTACTGTGCCCATTCCAGTCCAATACCGGCATCTCCACATCGTGTTTCAATTACCCTCAGCTACCATCCACTAAAGAAACGTCCACGTGTCGTTCAGCCAAGAGGATTATGCTGCGGGGAGGGGAGACGGCGCCGCTGCGTGCAATCTGTATGGTGTCATTGTCAGGCCCGAATCGGTATTTGAAATGGGCCTCCAGCCTGAATTAGCGGGCGAGTCTGGCCATTAGTACAGCTGGGAGGACAGCAATGGCAGTAATAGCGGAAGAGGCCAATTTCCACTGGGTGGGGGTGGTGGTTGGGGGGGAAAGGGGGGGGGGGGGAAAAGAGAAGCTGAGAATTCACTCCATGGGCATCTCAGAAAGAGGTCTCAGATCAAAGGAACTTTCACAACCACTGTGGTTTCCTTGAACACAGGAAGTGTAGGCCATTCGGCCCCTCGAGTCTGCTCCGCCATTCAATAAGTTCTCTCATAACACCATGTTCAAGTCCAACAGGTTTATTTGGTTTCACGAGCTTTTGGAGCGCTGCTCCATCATCAGGTGAGTGAAACTTGGTGTCTGTGTTGATGTGCGCGATCTTCTTGGAGATCCTCTCCACTTTGAACCGGCAGTTAACTCACCTGATGAAGGAGCAGCGCTCCGAACGCTTGTGATGCCAAATAAACCTGTTGGACTTTAGCCTGGTGTTGTGAGACTTCTTACTGTGCCTGCCCCAGTCCAACGCCGGCATCTCCACATCATTCAATACGGCCATGGCTGATCTGTGGCCTAACTCCATGTACCTGCTCTGGGCCCATATCCTTTGATACCCCTGCTCAACGCAGGAACATCGGAGCAGGGCTTCTCAAACTGACTCCCCTGTGGGGGGGTCGGGAGATGAGATTTTGGGTTCGTGAGCTCCAAGGCAGCAATGGCTGCAACAAAGCTTCGAACGACTCCTGACAGCCGCTTCAAACACTCGCGTGTTTATTTTTGTTGGTCTGCGTGGCCTTATTGAACACTGCCCAAGGCCCAATTGCTGCTGCAGCAACAATAATGATGTGGAGATGCCGGCGTTGGACTGGGGTAAACACAGTGAGAAGTTTAACAACACCAGGTTAAAACCCAACATTTGGTAGCAAAAGCCACACAAGCTTTCGGAGCCCCAAGCCCCTTCTTCAGGTGAGTGGGAATTCTGTTCACAAACAGGGCATATAAAGACACAGACTCAATTTACATGAATGATGGTTGGAATGCGAATACTTACAACTAATCAAGTCTTTGAGATACAAACAATGTGAGTGGAGAGACAATAGACAGTAAGAGTTGTTTGTTTGTCCTGCAGACACACCTCCTTTTAATCATCCCGCACCATGATCAACAAATGAGGAGGCCCCTCCCACCACCACGTACCCCCAGGGCTCATTAAATTCAGACGCCAGGGTCGCACAGCGTCTGAGGCATTAAGATAGGGTCACACCTGGAAAGGTTTGGGAAGCGCTGCCTTCGAGAAAGGAAGGTTGAGAGAAGGTTTGATGGAAGTGTTTAAAATCACAAGGGTCTGGATACGATAGATAGGGAGATACTGTTCCTGTTGCTGGAAGACTCTAGAACAAAAGGACACCAATCGGCAAAAGGAGGCTACTGGAGGAAAATCTTTTTTATGCAGCGATTGGTTAGGATAGAATCCCTATAGTGCAGAATGAGGTCATTTGGCCCATCGAGCTTGCACCAACAAAGATCCCACCCAGGCCCTATCCCCATAATACCACGTATTTACCCTGCTAATCCCCCTGACACTAAGGGGCAACTTAGCATGGCCAATCCACCTAACCCACACATCTTTGGACACTAAGGGGCAACTTAGCATGGCCAATTCACCTAACCTGCACATCTTTGGACACTAAGGGACAATTTAGCATGGCCAATCCACCTAACCCGCACATCTTTGGACACTAAGGGGCAATTTAGCATGGCCAATCCCCCTAACCCACACATCTTTGGACACTAAGGGGCAATTTAGCATGGCCAATCCCCCTAACCTACACATCTTTGGGAGTGTGGGAGGAAACCGGAGCACCTGGAGGAAACCCACGCAGACACGGGGAGAACGTGCAATCTCCATGAAGACAGTCACTCAAGGCTGGAATTGAATCCGGGTCCCTGGCACAGTGCTAACCACTGTGCCACCATGCCGCCCGATTTGGAACGCTTGAGAGTGTGACGGAGACAGGTTCAATTGTGGCTTTTGACAGGGCTAAATGGAAAAGGCGGGGGAGTGGGATTGCAAACAGCCAGCATGGGCATAATGTGTCTGTGCTGTTAACCATGCTATAAATCTGTAACAAGCAATGCTGGATCTAGCAGGGAATTAAAATCGACAGTCTGATATCCCTGGAGAGAAACAGGGCAATGTGAGACAACCTATTAGACTAACAGAGGAAGCTATGGCTCTACACATTAAGGAATGATACTATTAAAATGCCATCTGCTGAACTCGACTCCAAACGTATCTGGTAGATTTGTTAGTCAAAGCTGTTAATTTGTCAGCTAAACAAGGAGTCTAAACCCCGCAGCCTGGACGTCAATTTGAATTTATGTTGCGCTAATTAGAATCCTAGTTAGTGTGATTTAGGATGCAACAGCAGTTAAGTATAGGTTAATAAATCTGTTAATTAATAACGTTTCCTCCAGCACTTCGTAAAGTCTTTATCATTCAATCAGGGAATGCTGTTAGTCACAAGTGAGTCAACTTAGAAAAGTCGGGTAATGGTTTTATTGCCTGACCCGCTAATGACTTTGTCAAGAAGAAATTAAATGTTGTTTGGTAGCACCAAGCTAAAATTATGCTGAAAAGAGAGACATGTTGTCGAAGTTTTTCATCTTGCACTCATCAGGACAAATGCAGGAATGCCAAATTTCAAATGATCACAATTTATACTGCAGGAGAAAAGGGTGCTGATTGGTTGGCAAGTCAACTCTCCGATTGCTTTCTCCATGGCAATGTCTTGGCCAATAAGGAACTACAGGCTCCCCAAGCTCCTCGGTAATTCAAATAAGCCAAATGCCTTGAACATATTTCTTTTGTTTGCAGAGGTGACCCTGTTTATGAATATATGTTGCTTCTCGCAAATGTTGATGAGTCACACTCTAAGCTCGACAGATTATCTTAAATTGGTTGTTGATGTAGCTATCAGCACACACACAGGATTATTCAGCGAGTGGTGGCCAATCCCGGAATCACATCTAACGTTGGGTGTTTTGTTTGGGTTTTGTAAGCACGGGTTGGTCAGGTACAATTGAGTACAAAGGACGGTGGCACAGCGGTTAGCACTGCTGCTTCACAGGGCCAGGGATCCGGGTTCAATTCCTGCCTCGGGTGACTGTCTGTGTGGAGTTTGCACGTTCTCCCCTGTGTCCGCGTGGGTTTCCTCCGGGTGCTCCGGTTTCCTCCCACAGTCCAAAGATGCACAGGTTAAGTGGATTAGCCATGCTAAATTGCCCCTTAGTATCAGAGGGATTAGCAGGGTAAATACGTGGGGTTACGGGGATAGAGTCTGGCTGGGATTGTGGTCGGTGCAGACTCGAGGGGCCGAATGGCCTCCTTCTGAACTGTAGGGATTCTATAATTCTCGTCTGTACTCTGCCCATTATGAACAACCGAGGCAACATGCAATGAAGTTCTGTGAAAATCCCCTCGTCACCACACTCCGGCGCCTGTTCGGGTACACTGAGGGAGAATTTAGAATGGCCAATGCACCCTAACCAGCACGTCTTTCGGAGGAAACCGGAGCACCCGGAGGAAATCCATGCAGACACGGGAAGAACATGTAAACTCCACACACTGACCCAAGCCGAGAATCGAACCCGGGTCCCTGGCACTGTGCGGCAGCAGTGCTAACCACTGTGCCACCCTTGTGTCTATGGGTTAATTGGTAATCTTATCGTCCATATTGGGTGATGGCGGGTTGGCTTTGACGGGAGTCAAATTCGAAGGGGGGGGGGGGGGGTCAAGAGTTCTGGAGAGATGGGGCTTAGATGATTGCAATTGCCTTGTCTCACCCTGATAAGGAATGTGCAGCAAACAAGGGCACATTCTAACTACAGCCCTTACCATTCCTGTGCCTTGGCAATACCCAATCTCAGGGTAAAGCCACGCCAGCCCACGTAGGATCCTCCGTAATCTCGGGATGCCGACGCTGTTTATGTTGGAGAAGCAGGTGTTGCTCGGCATTGTGCGAAGCAGGTCTTTCTCGATCTGGAACAGAAGAGAAGCAGGCGACGTGACTGCCAAATACCAATCTGATCTAAGTGGCAAACCATGGCTGCTGTCAGAAAATATCATCACTCCCACACAAAATTAGCGGTTATATTCACAGTGCTTTGTTTGCTCTTTTATGGCCTTGTTAACATGCGTCACCACTTCTCATTTTTTTTAAAAAAAACAGTGCGTGCAGCGATCACCAAGCCAGGCAACAGCTTGCGCAGTGGCTAAATGGAGCTCTGAGCCCCCTGCTGGACTTCGACAGGGGGGGGCTGTCTTCAATGATGAGTCATTGATTTGATTTGATTTATTTATTGTCACATGTATTAGTTATACAGTGAAAAGTATTGTTTCTTGCGTGCTATACAGACAAAGTGGCACGGTAGCACAGCGGTTAGCACTGCGGCTTCACAGCTCCAGGGACCCGGGTTCGAATCCCGGTTCAGGATGCTGTCTGTGTGGAGTTTGCACATTCTCCTCATGTCTGCGTGGGTTTTCTCCGGGTGCTCCGGTTTCCTCCCACAGTCCAAAGATGTGCGGGTTAGGTTGATTGGCCATGCTAAAATTGCCCCTTAGTGTCCTGGGATGCATAGATTAGAGGGATTAGCGGGTAAAATATGTAGGGATATGGGGGTAGGGCCTGGGTGGGATTGTGGTCGGTGCAGACTCGATGGGCCGAATGGCCTCTTTCTGTACTGTAGGGTTTCTATGACTTTCATAGAGAAGGAAAGGAGAGGGTGCAGAATGTAGTGTTACAGTCATAGCTAGGGCGTAGAGAAAGTAGTGCAAGGTAGATCCATTCAAAAGTCCGATGGCAGCAGCGGGGAAGAAGCTGTTCTTGAGTCGGTTGGTATGTGACCTCAGACTTTTGTATCGTTTTCCTGATGGAAGATGGTGGAAGAGAGAATGTCCGGGGTGCGTGGGGTCCTTGATTATGCTGGCTGCTTTGCCAAGGCGGCGGGAAGTGTAGACAGAGTCAATGGATGGGAGGCTGGTTTGCGTGATGGATTGGGCTAAATTCACGACCTTTTGTAGTTCCTTGAGGTCTTCGGCAGAGCAGGAGCCATACCAAGCTGTGACACAACCAGAAAGAATGCTTTCTACGGTGCATTTGTAAACGTTGGTGAGAGTCGTAGCGGACATGCCAAGTTTCCTTAGTCTTCTGAGAAAGTAGAGGCATTGGTGGGCTTCCTTAACTATAGTGTCGGCACGGGGGGGGCCAGGACAGGTTGTTGGGCACCACAGCTGCAGTCCGACTTTCCTGCAAGGCCCCCACTTGTGCCAACATGAACAGAAAATGCTGGAGAAACTCAGCAGGTCTGACAGCATCCGTGGAGAGAGAATGGAGCCGACATTGAGTCTGGAAGACGCATCGACACTGCACGTGGGTCCCACTTGTGCCGATTTGCTGCACAAAGGCCTTGGCCAGTGCGGAAACAGGCGGAGAATGCCTAGTGTTAGCGTGGCGGGTTGAAGCCTGGGCCGGGCTGTGGGATCTGTGATGAGGAAATTATTTTTAATGGTGGCGTGTTGGTTTCAAAAAAAAAAACTACTTTTAGTGATTTGTGTACCCGCATCCCTCATTCCTTTTGCTCTCCTACCCATTTCAACACTTACTTTCAAAAGGGGCATGCGACATCTTTATTCTGCTTACCAAAACGTCCCACCTCATGCTTTTCTATATTGAAGTTTGTTTGCTAATTGCACAACCGTTCTGCAAATTTATTAATGTCTTCATTGCACTTCTCCACTGCATTAACCACGCCCCTGATTTGATGAACTGCACTTTCTGAAATGGTATTTCAGACGCCTGATACACAAATCACTTAGATAAATGGTTCAACCAGTGGTCCCTGGTGGGACATCGCTCCTCACCTTTTGCCATTTAACCCTTGCTCTTGGTTTATCCAGTGGGCTATCCATTCTACTAACTGTCCCCTGACTCCACATGTTCAGAATTTAGACGGGAACCAACTACACAGAACCTAATAAAAGGCCTTTTGGAAATCTAAATATACTGGGTGGGATTTTCTGTGCCTCCCCCTCCCTCTCTCTGAGAGGCATGTTTCGCAGTGGTGGAGGCAACCCACAATTAGTCAATGGTGGGATCTTCCGTGTCCCGCTTTTTGTCAATGGGTTTTCCCATTGTATGCACCCCCTTACTGCCCGGGAATCCGTGGCAGGGGGGTCGCTGCCGGCGGGAACGACCGGAAAATTCTTGCCATTGTGTTTACGGAATTATCCGTCTTTCTCCTTCCTGTTATTTCAAAGCATTCAATTAGGTTGATTGAGGGGCATCTTTTCAAACACATTCCGACCATAGCAGCTTCAAGGTTTTTTGAATTACATCTTGCGTAAGGACTCTATTATTTTTCCTCACACCCAATTTAAGCTGGGTAATCTCTAACTCCCAGGACTTGTTCTCATTCCTGTGTGAAATCACAGTCCTCTGATGGTATTTCCTTAATGATGCACTCATCCAAGTTTGTTTAAAAATGCAGAGATACAATCCATCCGTCTGGCGCCACGGAGGGATTTTTTAAAAAAGCGATGCCTCAAATTCTCATGTTTAAAACCCTTCACGTCCGTGTCCCTTCTTATCTCTGTAACCTCCTCCAAGCTCTCCACCACACCTCTTTCCAGAACTCTTCACGATCCTGTGGTCTTATTGAGAAAGCTTATTTCACCGTACCAGTGAGAATTCACATTCCCTCACTGACCCTCTCTCCTGTAGGGTGCTCCTTAAAACCCATTTCGAAGGACCAGCCCCTGGTCGCCTCTCCGGTTATCTCCTTCTGTGTGTTGGTATGAATTTTTATTGTATTGCTCCTTCTCCTTGGAATGTCAGGCACTGTATATGTGGCGGCACAGTGGCATGGTGGTTAACACTGCTGCCTCACAGCATCAGGGACCTGGGGTCAATTCTGGCCTCGTGGAGTTTGCACGTTCTCCCCATGTCTGTGTGGATTTCCTCCAAAGATGTGCAGGTTAGGTGGATTGGCCATGCTAAATTGCCCCCGAGTGTCCAAAGATATGCACATTAGGTGGATTGGCCATGCTAAATTGCTTGTTAGTATCCAACGATGTGCAGGTTAGGTAGATTGGCCATGCTAAATTTCCTCTTAGTGTCCAAAAAGGTGTGAAGGTTAGGTGGTTTGGCCATGGTCAAATGCCCCTGAGTGTCCCAGGAGGGGTAGGTTAGGTGGATTAGCGGGGTAAGTACGTGCGGTTACAGGAATAGGACCATGCTCTGATGGAGAGTCGGGGCAGAATCATGGTGCGAATGGCCTCCTTCTGCACTGCAGGAATTCTATGATTTATGTAAGCTGTTTCACTCCAGCCACTTCCATTCCCTCACCTGCTTAGCTGCAATGCTACCATCATTGGAGCTGTTCTTGGCAATGTCACGGTACGAGGTTTCTGTATTCCGCTTCTTCTGCAGAGCGCCTGACAATCGCATCCAGATCTAGAGAGAGATTGACCAAGTACGGAGAATGTCAGCAATGAAACGCCACACAGCAAGAACTTTAAACCAGTACGACTGAGGGAAGGAGCTTGGGAGAAATGAAAGAAGCCAAAATGTTAACAAAATAGGAGAGGAAAGCACCAGACAGACGAACCTAAGAGAGACAGAAGTAGCCAGGGAATAAACAGTTATAGGAGTGCAAAAGATAGTGTCAAGAAGGAGGGACCTCTATTAAATGTGTGTGAAACTGGACAGAAATGCACCAACCACTTCTAGTTTCAGATAACTTCACACTCAGGCTGCTACCGCCCCCCCTTTATTCCATGGGTTTGAACTTTGCGACAAGCCTGTTATTCGGCACTTTATCAAATGCATTTTGGAAGTTCATGTACAGCTCATAAACCGCTTTGCCCTCATCACCACATAAACCACACCGCCCCCATCGCCACATTAACCACACCGCCCCCATCACCACATTAACCGCACCGCCCCCATCACCACATTAACCACACCGCCCTCATCACCACATTAACCGCACCGCCCCCATCACCACAGTAACCGCACCGCCCCCATCACCACATTAACCACACCGCCCTCGTCGCCACATTAACCACACTGCCCTCGTCGCCACATTAACCACACCACCCTCGTCGCCACATTAACCACACCGCCCTCGTCGCCGCATTAACCACACCGCCCCCATCACATTAACCGCACCGCCCCCATCACCACATTAACCGCACCGCCCCCATCACCACATTAACCGCACCGCCCCCATCACCACATTAACCACACTGCCCTCGTCGCCACATTAACCACACCGCCCTCGTCGCCACATTAACCGCACCGCCCCCATCACCACATTAACCACACCGCCCCCGTCGCCACATTAACCACACCGCCCCCATCACCACATTAACCACACCGCCCCCCCATCACCACATTAACCACACCGCCCTCATCGCCACATTAACCACACCGCCCCCATCACCACATTAACCACACCGCCCCCATCGCCACATTAACCACACCGCCCCCATCACCACATTAACTACACCGCCCCCCCATCACCACATTAACCACACCGCCCCCGTCGCCACATTAACCACACCGCCCCCGTCACCACATTAACCACACCGCCCCCATCGCCACATTAACCACACCGCCCCCATCGCCACATTAACCACACCGCCCCCATCGCCACATTAACCACACCGCCCCCATCGCCACATTAACCGCACCGCCCCCATCACCACATTAACCACACCGCCCCCGTCACCACATTAACCGCACCGTCCCCATCACCACATTAACCACACCGCCCCTGTTGCTACATTAACCACACCGCCCCCATCGCCACATTAACCGCACCGCCCCCGTCACCACATTAACCGCACCGTCCCCGTCGCCACATTAACCACACCGCCCCCACATTAACCACACCGCCCCCACATTAACCACACCGCCCCCATCACCACATTAACCGCACCGCCCCCATCGCCACATTAACCGCACCGCCCCCATCACCACATTAACCACACCGCCCCCATCACCACATTAACCACACCGCCCCCATCACCACATTAACCACACAGCCCCCGTCACCACATTAACCACACCGCCCCCATCGCCACATTAACCACACCGCCCCCACATTAACCACACCGCCCCCACATTAACCACACCGCCCCCATCACCACATTAACCACACCGCCCCCACATTAACCACACCGCCCCCATCGCCACATTAACCACACCGCCCCCATCGCCACATTAACCACACCGCCCCCATCGCCACATTAACCGCACCGCCCCCATCGCCACATTAACCACACCGCCCCCACATTAACCACACCGCCCCCATCGCCACATTAACCACACCGCCCCCGTCACCACATTAACCACACCACCCCCGTTGCTACATTAACCACACCGCCCCCATCGCCACATTAACCACACCGCCCTCGTCGCCACATTAACCACACCGCCCTCGTCGCCACATTAACCACACCGCCCTCGTCGCCACATTAACCACACCGCCCCCGTTGCTACATTAACCACACCGCCCCCATCGCCACATTAACCACACCGCCCTCGTCGCCACATTAACCACACCGTCCCCGTTGCTACATTAACCACACCGCCCCCATCGCCACATTAACCGCACCACCCCCGTCGCCACATTAACCGCACCGCCCCCGTCGCCACATTAACCACACCGTCCCCGTTGCTACATTAACCACACCGCCCCCATCACCACATTAACCGCACCGCCCCCGTTGCTACATTAACCACACCGCCCCCATCGCCACATTAACCGCACCGCCCCCGTTGCTACATTAACCACACCGCCCCCATCGCCACATTAACCGCACCGCCCCCATCACCACATTAACCACACCGCCCCCGTTGCTACATTAACCACACCGCCCCCATCGCCACATTAACCACACCGCCCCCATCACCACATTAACCACACCGCCCCCATCACCACATTAACCACACCGCCCCCATCACCACATTAACCACACCGCCCCCATCACCACATTAACCACACCGCCCCCATCGCCACATTAACCGCACCGCCCCCGTCGCCACATTAACCGCACCGTCCCCGTCGCCACATTAACCGCACCGCCCCCATCGCCACATTAACCACACCGCCCCCATCACCACATTAACCACACCGCCCCCATCACCACATTAACCACACCGCCCCCATCGCCACATTAACCGCACCGCCCCCGTCGCCACATTAACCGCACCGTCCCCGTCGCCACATTAACCGCACCGCCCCCATCGCCACATTAACCACACCGCCCCCATCGCCACATTAACCGCACCGTCCCCGTCGCCACATTAACCACACCGCCCCCATCGCCACATTAACCGCACCGTCCCCGTTGCTACATTAACCGCACCGCCCCCATCGCCACATTAACCACACCGCCCTCGTCAATCTTTGTTGATACCTCATGAAAAATCTCAATCAAGTTAATGAAAACACAATTTGCTGTAACAAATCAGTGCTGTTTTTTCCTGAATTTATCCACCACGGTCCAAGTAACTGTTAATTTTGACCCAGATTATCATTTGAAAAGCCTTCCCACCACTCGGGTTAAACTGACTCGCCTGCGGTTAGGGGTTTAGTTTTACATCCTGCCCCGTCCCTAATTGCCCGTCTGGACTGCGTAGCTTGCTGGGCCACTTGGGAGAGCAGTTAAGGGTCAACAAAATAGTTGTGGCTCTGGAGTCACATGTAGGCCAGACCAGGTGAGGACAGCGGATTTCCTTCCCTAAAGGACATTAGTAACCAGATGGGTTTATACCACTGTTCGTGAAGTTTGATGCTCATCATTACTGAGACCACTTCTTATTCCCAATTTTATTTCATATCCAGCAGCTGCCATGGTGGGATTTGAACCTGTGTCCTCAGAGCATTAGTCTGGGCCTCTTGATTACTAGTCCAGTGACAATACCACTACACCACTCTCCCCGAGATAACATCCAATTGGGTTGACAGATGGCAGCTAACTCCACACCACATTAATGCCAGGTAATGACAATTGCCAAGAGAAAGCCCACCCTCTGCCCTTGAACTTCCAAAGCACCATCTTTACAGGTCAACATCTTGGGCCATCCGAACATCACTGCAAGAAAAGTAACCTGTACATCTTTGGATGTCGGTTAGCTCAGTTGGCTGGTTCGTGATGCGGAGTGACACCAACAGCATGGGTTCAATTCCTGTATATGAGCTTATTCATATAGGCCTAGCTTTCTCACCTGAGGTGCAGTGATCCTCAGGTTAAATCACCACCACTCAGCTCTCCCCCTCAAAGGGGAGAGCAGCCTGTGGTCCTCTAGGATTATGGCGGCAATGTACAAGCCACAGAGCCCAACAGTAACTCACCATAGAATAGAATCCCTACAGTACAGAAGGAGACCATCGAGTCTGCACCAACTTTCCGTAAGAGCAACTTATCCAGGCCTATCCCCGTAACCCTGAGCATTTACCTAATGCCCCTAACCTACACATCTTTGGGCACTAAGGGGCAATTTAGCATGGCCAATTCACCTGACTCGTGCACCTTTGGACAATGGGAGGAGACTGGAGCACCCAGAGGAAATCCACGTAGACACGGGGAGAGTGTGCAAACTCCAGACTGCCACCCAAGGCTGGAATCGAACCCGGACCCTGGCGCTGTGAGGCAGCAGGGCTAACCACTGTGCCACCTAAACTTACTCTGATACAACCTCCCTGCGACCTTTGTCACTGATATGAACAAGAGAAACACATCACGGAGACCAGCATCCAAGTGACTGTTAATTTCCCTCCACGGTTCCCTCCAGGTCACACGCCATCTTGAATTGGACATATATCACCTTTGCTTCATTATCATTGCTTGGTTCGTCTGAAATGCCCATCATAGGAGGGGGCCTACCATACGATTCACAGCAGCTGGAGGGGAAGACCCCACCCCCAACGGCTTCTCAGAGCAACTAAGGATGGGCAATAAATGCAGTTACCCACACGCCGAGATTTCTACTTGGATGGAGTCATAGAGGTTTACAGCATGACAACAGGCCCTTCAGCCCAACTTGCCCATACCGCCTTTTGTTTTACCACTAAGCTAGTCCCAATTGCCCGCGTTTGGCCCTCTATCCCTCTATACCCATCGTACCCATGTAAATGTCAAAATGCTTTTTAAAAGACAAAATTGTACCTGCTTCTACTACTACCTAAGAACATAAGAAATAGGAGCAGGAGTAGGCCATCTAGCCCCTTGAGCCTGTCCCGCCATTCAATAAGATCATGGCTGATCTGAAGTCGATCAGTTCCACTTACCCGCCTGATCCCTATAACCCCAAATTCCCTTACCGATCAGGAATCCATCTATCCGTGATTTAAACATATTCAACGAGGTAGCCTCCACCGCTTCAGTGGGCAGAGAATTCCAGAGATTCACCACCCTCTGAGAGAAGAAGTTCCTCCTCAACTCTGTCCTAAACTGACCCCCCTTTATTTTGAGGCTGTGCCCTCTAGTACTCTGGCAGCTCATTCCAGACATTCACCATCCTCTGTGTGAAATAATTGCCCCTCTGGACACTTTTGTATCTCTTCCCTCTCACCTTAAACCTATGCCCTCTAGTTTTAGACTCCCCTACCTTTGGGAAAAGATATTGACTATCTAGCTGATCTATGCCCCTCATTATTTTATAGACTTTAAGCATCTTTAGTACAGCAGAATTGGAAAAGTTAAATTGGTTTGTGAGAGACAGAGATAGAAGGGCAGATTAGAGACTCATCCGAGTATATTTAATTAACAAAGAAGATTGAGTAATAGCAAATTAGAAAAAGAGCCGAGTAAGTGACCTGCGGCCTCAGGGTGTGTGGGATTCCGGCAAGGACGAGGGTTCGCAGTTTCTGAGAGCGCGGCAACACGACATCGATTTTATCCCACGTCAAGTCGCCGACGTCGTGGTTGTGCGTGAACTCCAGATGTGCTTGCCATCTTAGCCGCTGCTGAGGGTCTTCGGGGAGCGGAACTCCCCGAATTTTCCTGCAATTTGGTTCAGCTCCGTCTGTGGAGAGGTAAGAAAGGCGTCAGTACGTGGAGTGATCCCTCACCTTTGTCCGCACCGTGTGACACCAGATCCATAACAATGCGGTTGACTCTCCACTGCTGTGTGAAATGGAGGGTGGTCAGGGATGGGCAATAAATTCTGGCCCAGCCAGCGACGCCCATGTCCCATAAATGAAAAAAAATTCAGAGTAATTGTTTCCACCTAAAATTATAAAGGAAACAGGTTAAATGGAAGCTTGAAGGGGAGGTGGGGGCTGCTGGCGAGCAGAAGGCGGGGGGGGGGTGGTTTGTCAGTGAGTCAGTTTGTCAGTGCTGCATCTGTACAGGGCATTGGTGAGGCCGCAGCTGGAATACTGTGCGCAGTATTGGTCCCCTTATTTGCGGAAGGATATATTGGCCTTGGAGGGAGTGCAGAGAAGGTTCACCAGGTTGATACCAGAGATGAGGGGTGTTGATTATGAGGAGAGACTGAGCAGATTGGGTTTGTACTCGTTGGAATTTAGAAGGCTGAGGGGGGATCTTATAGAGACCTATAAGATAATGAAGGGGCTGGATAGGGTAGAGGTGGAGAGATTCTTTCCACTTAGAAAGGAAGCTAGAACTAGAGGGCACAGCCTCAAAATAAAGGGGGGTCAGTTTAGGACAGAGTTGAGGGGGAACTTCTTCTCTCAGAGGGTGGTAAATCTCTGGAATTCTCTGCCCACTGAAGTGGTGGAGGCTACCTCGTTGAATATGTTTAAATCACGGATAGATGGATTCCTGATCGGTAAGGGAATTAGGGGTTATAGGGATCAGGCGGGTAAGTGGAACTGATTCACTTCAGATCAGCCATGATCTTATTGAATGGCGGGGCAGGCTCGAGGGGCTAGATGGCCTACTCCTGCTCCTATTTCTTATGTTCTTAGGGCGGGTGTGTACTATCAGCAAGCGGGGCCGTCTCCTCTCCCAGTGACTAACAGTGTGAGTCGAATGCTGCCTGCTAGTTTTCCCATGAGCGGGTGGAAAGAGTTTGATCTTTAATAAATCATTGGAAATGAATTATTCATCATCCAGCTTGACATCAACAACAAAACCAACTTGCATTCACACAGCTCCATTAACACACGAAAACATCCCGAGGCGTTTTGCAAAGTCCAATCGGACTCAAGTGAGCGGAGCGCCGGAAGAGGGAGGTTCAGATGGGCAACTGAAAGCTTTCTCAGACTTGTCTCAAAGAACGAAAGGGAGGTGAAGAGGCTGGAAGGATAGGCAGAGAATTCCCTATTCCCTGGATGGCTGAGAGGATGAGGCCCCAGCCATCCTCAACTCTGGAGTTGGTTCATTTAAAGTAAAAGTTTATTTATTAGTCACAAGCAGGCTTACATTCACACTGCAATGAAGTTACTGTGAGAATCCCCCAGTCGCCACACTCTGGCGCCTGTTCGGGTACACTGAGGGAGAATTTAGCACGGCCAATGCACCCTAACCAGCACGTCTTTCAGACTGTGGGAGGAAACCGGAGCACCCGGAGGAAACCCCCGCAGACACGGGGGGAACGTGCAGACTCCGCACAATGACCCAAGCCGGGAATCGAACCTGGGTCCCTGGCGCTGTGAGGCAGCAGTGCTAACCACTGTGCCACCGTTTGAGTAGCATTTAATGTAATGAAATATCCAAAGACACTTAGCAGGAGCATTATGAAACAAAGTTAGGCACACAGGCCACGTAAAGTAGTCTAGGGGGAGGTGATGGCCTAGTGGTATTATCGTTAGACTATTAATCCAGAAACTCAGCCAATGTTCTGGGGACCCGGGTTCAAATCCCACCACGGCAAATGGTGGAATTTGAATTCAATAAAAAATATTTGGAATTAAGAATCTACTGATAACCATGAAACCATTGTTGATTGTCGGAAAAACCCATCTGGTTTCACTAATGTCCTTTAGTGAAGGAAATCTGCCCTCCTTACCCAGTCTGGCCTACATGTGATTCCAGAGCCACAGCAATGTGACTGACTCTCACTGCACTCGGGCAACTAGGGATGGGCAATAAATGCTGGCCCAGCCAGCGATGCCCATGTCCCACGAATGAATAATAGAAAAACACAAATAACCAAACGCTTGTTTGAATTGTGGTGAAAATATTATTTTAATATTTTTGAAGACATCGTGTTGGTCAGTGGAAATGCTGTGTGTGCGTTTATGTACGTGACCAATTTAATTACGCTGGGGACTGAGTGTCTATGGAATTGAGATCATCAAAGGGGCTAGATGTGAAAAACAGACATTTGAAGTGAATGGGGCCAAGTGAATGTTCTAGAAGCATACAGAACGTGGATGGAAATTTGCATTAGGAGATAAGTGAAGATTTGTATTTTTAACGGTTAACTTTCATAAGGAACTAAAAAGTTTTACAACTTAAGGAAAAGTCATGGGTAAATTTGGGAAAGGGTATTAAGTTTGATTTGACCCAACAGCAATAGAAAACATGAAAGAAGTTTATATTTTAAAGACTGTTAAATTCAGAGATATTGCGAATGGTTTTACAGATGGTAGATCAGCCGTGGTCTCACTGAAGGCTTGAGGGGTTTAAGGGTCTATTCCTGACCTGATACTCTTTTGGCTTCTTTGTCACTATGACTGAAACGATTGATTCAGTTTCCTCTGGTGATTCCATCCCTTTCCCAGCCCAATGTGCCAAACTCTTCTTTAAGCTCTGCCCTATCCAGCATCTAATTTCTCGGCCCATGTCTTCTCCAAACTCATCTTGTCCACCTGCTGCTTTCGTGATCCTCGTTCAATCAAAGTGCCGATCACCCAACTTCCCCTCCTGGCCTCCACGTTCACCGACATTGTTAACGATTGGTTGCTTCCCGACTTGATAATTCCAGCTGACAATCCAATAAAGCTGATCTCACGGCACAGCTCTGCTGCAAGTAGCCCTAATTCTACAACGTCCCGTTCACCCACCATCTTCCCTGACCTGCACTGGCTGCTCACCCAGCAATTTTAATCTTGTCTTTGCTTTCAAATACTTCCATGGCCTCCCTCCGTCGCTCTGCAACTTCCAGCAGCTCCTCGAGACTTCTCCCCTCCTCTAATTCTGACCTCTTGCGCGTGCCCAGTTTAAATTGCTGAGCTATTGGCTGCCGTGTCTCCAGCTGCCCAGACCCTAAGCTCTGATATTCCCTCCCAAAACCTCGCCACCCGTCTCTCCTCTTTGACCGGTTCTGTCCAACTATCTCCGTATTGTGTCAGATTTTCTGGGATAATCGCTGCTGTGAAACACCTCAGGCCCTATTTACGATTTTGAATGTGGAAACTAGGATCAGTAGGCCATTCGGCCCTTTGAGCAAGCTCCCCCATTCTATCTGATCATGGCTGATCCTTGATCTCAATGTCATATTCCTGCTTGCTCCTTGCTGTCATTAAAATGATCAATCCCTTTCTTCAATATATGCAGCGACTTGGCCTCCACAGCCATCTGTGGTAGTGAATTCCACCGATTCACTGTCCTTTGAGTGATTAAATCTTTCCTCCTCCCAGTCCTAAATCATAGAATCCATCGAATAGAATCATAGAATCCCTTACAGTGCAGAAGGAGGCCATTCGGCCCATCGAGTCTGCACCGACCACAATCCCACCCAGGCCCTATCCCCGTAACCCCACATATTTACCCTGCTAATTGACTAAGGGTCAATTTAGCATGGCCAATCAACCTAACCCGTACATCTTTCGGACTGTGGGAGGAAACCGGAGCGCCTGGAGGAAACCCACACAGACACGGGGAGTATGTGCAACCTCCACACAGACAGTGACCCGAGGCTGGAAATGAACCCGGGTTCCTGTGAGGCAGCAGTGCTAACCATTGTGCCAACCTAAATGGTCTACTCCGTATCCTGAGACTGTCCCCCCTGGTTCTAGATTCCCCAACCTGGAAAAAAATCCTCCCTGCATCCAGTCTGTCCAGCCCTGTTAGAATTTTATACGTCTCAATCAGATCTCCTCTCATCCTTCCAAACTCCAGTGAATACAGGCCCAGTCGACCCAATCTCCCCTCATAGGACAGTCCCACCAACCCTGGTACCAATCTAGTTTTTTTTTATTCATGGGTGTCGCTGGCTGGGCCAGCATTTATTGCCCATCCCTAGATGCCTGAGGGCAGTTCAGAGTCAACCCCATTGTTGTGGCTCTGGAGTCACATGTAGGCCAGACCGGGTAAGGATGGCAGATTTCCTTCCCTAAAGGATATTAGTGAACCAGATGGGCTTTTTGACAATCAACAACGATTTCATGGTCATCAGTAAATTCTTAATTTTAGATTTTTTATTGAATTCAAATTCCACCATCTGCCGTGGCGGGATTCGAACCCGGGTCCCCCAGAACATTAGCTGAGTTTCTGGATTAATAGTTTAGCGATAATACCACTAGGCCATCACCTCCCCTGAGTGAACCTAGCCCCGCCAACCCCGGTATCAGCCTAGTGAACCCAGGTGTGACACAAATACAAGTAGTTGTCATTGCCATTTGAACCACTGAGGCTGCTGCTAATGGCGTTTCTGTCCTTGCCCCCACATGGCAGACGGCAATAGTAGGGCAAGCAGAGTGGCTGGCTGGGGGGGCGGGAGGCCGTGCCCTCTAACGGAGGAGGGGGGGGGGGGGGGGGGGGGGGGGAGCTCATTTACCTTCTTTGTCGATACGGAATCCGAACTCGTCGTAACGGATTTCTGGCTGCTCCCCCGACTCTTCCTTCTGAAAGAAAAGCAGAGCAGAGGTGGGTCAGTGCCACGCGCTGTCGCAAACCAGCAGCTCAATGCGTCCGAGGGAGGAGGCACCCGGGAAGGCCAGGGCGGCAGCTGGAGACGCCATCTGGAACAAATCGAGTTCCACTACCGAGATGAAAAGACGGCAAAATATGAGGGACGCTTCTTGTGAGGCGTGGAGAAGGGTCCAGGAAAGGATTCTTCTGCTCAATGATTCACTTTGGAACTTCTAAAGAAAATCCTTAGCGTCACGCACTCCCGGGTTAGGTTCAGGGAGCACAAAGGGTTCCTGAAACCTCCCACTACCCCCCCCCCCCACCCCCCAAATCCCTCCCCCCCCCAAACCCCCCCACCCCCCAAATCCTCCCCCCCTCCACCCCCCAAATCCTCATGATATCCCTGCAAAATGCAATTACCCATAATGTCAACCTATGTTTAAAGTCTTTAAAGTTTATTTATTAGTGTCACAGGTGGGCTTACATTAACACTGCAATGAAGTTACTGTGAAAATCCCCTAATTGCCACACTCTGGCACCTGTTCGGGTACACTGAGGGAGAATTTAGCATGGCCAAGGCACCCTAACCAACACGTCTTTCAGACTGTGGGAGGAAACCGGAGCAGCGAAGGAAACCCACGCAGACACGGGGAGAACGTGCAGACTCCACACAGACAGTGACCCAAGCTGGAATCAAACCCGGGTCCCTGGCGCGGTGAGGCAATGGTGCTAACCACTGTGCCACACCGATCATATTAAACTCCCTCACCACAATCAAACACTATCTACGCGTACAGGGCAGCAACCAGCAACATAAAAGAGCTAAGTACAAAAATGGGAAATAAGGATTGAAGATGCAGGAAATGCTCGGCCGGTCTGGCAGCCTCTGCGGAGAGAGAAACAGTGTTTCAGGTTGACGACCTTTCAGAAACGTTATCTCCGTCTCTCTCTCTCAGCAGATGCTGTCTGACCTGCTGAGAATTTTCAGCACTTTCAGTTTTCATACCCAAAAGGAACGCACAATCATAGAATCCCTACAGCGCAGAAGGAGGCCATTCAGCCCATCGAGGCTGCACTGACAACAATCCCACCCAGGGCCTATCCCCGTAACCCTACGCATTTACCCTGCTAATCCCCCGACACTGAGGGGCAATTTAGCAAGGCCAAACAACTTAACCCACACGTGTTCGGAGTGTGAGGGGAAACCGGAGGAAACCCACGCAGACACGGGGAGAAGGTGCAGACTCCACACACACAGTGACCCAAGCCGGGAATCGAACCCGGGTCCCTGGCACTGTGAAGGCAGCAGTGCTAATCACTGTGCCACCGTGCCACCCAATGACAACAGCTCGCACTTAGATTTAGACAAAAACAGAGAATGCTGGAAAAACTCAGCATCCATAGGGAGAGAAAACAGAGCAGAGATAATTCCAAGTCTGCATGACTCTTCTTCTGAACTACAAATGTGTTTTTCTTTATTCATTCGTGGGACATGGGTGTTGCTGGCTGGCCAGCATTTATTGCCCATCCCTAGTTGCCTGAGGGCAGTTAAGGGGTAACCACATTGCTGTGGCTCTGGAGTCACATGTAGGCCAGACCAGGTAAGGATGGCAGATTTCCTTCCCTAAGGGGACATGAGTGAACCAGATGGGTTTTTCTGACAATCGACAATGGTTTCATGGTCATCAGTAGATTCTTAATTCCAGATATTTTTTTATTGAATTCAAATTCCACCATCTGCGGTGGCGGGATTCGAACCTGGGTCATCAGAACATTAGCTGAGTTTCTGGATTAATCGTCTAGCGATAATACCACTAGGTCATCCCCTCCCCCATGTTGGATTATGTACTGCAAAGGAGGGGGTGGAACAGCGGGGGCACTGATTAGAGCTGGGAGAGATTGCAACCAAGATGTAGCAAAACTGAAGAACAAGTGACAGATGGTCCAGTGGGGGAGGGGGAGGGTGGGTTTTTGTGCAGGAACAAAAAATATTTGGGATTTTTCTTTAAAAAGTTAAGACGGAAGAGAAAGGTCACAGTCTAAAGTTGTTGGACTCAGTGTTAAGTCCTGAGGGCTGCAATGTGCCCAATCGAAAGATGAGATGCTGTTCCTCCAATCTGCGTTAGGCTTCACTGGAGCATTGCAGCAGGCCAAGGGTGGGACATGTGGGCATGAGCGCAAGCTGCTGAATTAAAATGGCAGCAACGGGAAGGTTGGGGTCATGCTTGCAGGCTGAGCAAAGGTGATCCACAAAATGGTCACCCAGTATGCGTTCAGTCGCCCCTGTGTAGAAGAGACCGCATTGGGAGCAGCGAATACAGTGGATCAGATTGAAGGAGGTTCAAGTGAAATGTTGGTTGACCTGAAAGGAGTGTTTGGGGTCTCAAACGGTGAGGAGGAAGTAGGAGGTAAAGGGCCAGGTGATGCACATTCTGCGATTGCAAGTAAAGGCTGAGTGGGTGGGGGGTGGAAAGCAAGCAGAAGGGGGACCCTATCATGGTTGTGGGAGGGAGGGGAAGGGGTGAGGGCAGAGGTGCAGGAAATGGGTCAAACCCAGTTGAGTGCCTGGTCAGCCACGATGGCAGAATGGGTTTTGGGGGGAGGGGGGTAGGTAGAGTTGAGGAAAAACACAGACATGTGTCGGAAGTGCCATTTTTGAAGGTGGCATCATCAGCACAGGTGTGACGGAGGCGGAGAAAGTGGGAGAGTGGGATGGCTGACTTAGAGAGTGGAGATGAATTTTCTGAGCAGTTTTCATAGAAATTATAGAAACCCTACAGTACAGAAAGAGGCCATTCGGCCCATCGAGTCTGCACCGACCACAATCCCACCCAGGCCCTACCCCCATATCCCTACATATTTACCCACTAATCCCTCTAACCTATGCATCTCAGGACACTAAGGGCAATTTTTAGCATGGCCAATCAACCTAACCCGCACATCTTTGGACTGTGGGAGGAAACCGGAGCACCCGGAGGAAACCCACGCAGACACGAGGAGAATGTGCAAACTCCACACAGACAGTGACCCAAGCCGGGAATCGAACCCAGGTCCCTGGAGCTGTGAAGCAGCAGTGCTAACCACTGTGGTACCTAGTTGCGTTCTGGTTTTTTAGGTGTGTGTGAAAGGGATACTAACGTTACAGCAACTTCACTGGTTAAGGACGCCTTTGACACTGCCTCTGGGTTGAGAGTGGATCATGAGAGGACGGCCTAAACCTGGATCTTGGGTTCGTGTCACACTATCGGTAACCCCCACAGCTTGCCTCCTGGACTTGCTGGTTGTCCTGTCTGGAGACAATACACATCTCTTTAACCTGTGCTTAATGCTCCCTCCACCCACATTGTCTGTATCTTTAAATGTAGCTGTAAAGATTCGCATTCTAATCAGTATTCTGTAACTTGATTTTGTGTCTCTGTATGCCCTGTTTGAGAGCAGATATCCACTCCATCTGACGAAGGAGCAGCGCTCCGAAAGCTAATGGCATTTGCTACCAAATAAACCTGTTGGGACTTTAACCTGCTGTTGTTAAAACCCTTACTGAGAGTGGATCAACAGTTAACCTAACTGCAGCTCCACCGCACCCGGAGAACACCTTTGGCTTCCTGGAGTCCACACCCTTTAGCACACAGCTAATGACTCAGCCAACACCGAGAACAGCACTGAGCAACTGAGCAGACAATAACTAATCCCAGTGTAGGCCACACCTGCAAATTACTGAGCTGAATCAGCCACACCATCATGAATTCATGCAGAGGATGCAGGATCCACACAAACTCCCAGAGTGAGTAATGCCTGGAGGAATGGCAGTCTGACTCGCATGTCAATGCGGAGCCTGAAGTGCCCTCCATGTAAGCCAGACAGCAGGGACAATAGCAACACATTTGTCTTCAACTTGCGAACACTACCATCATGTTGCAGCCATGACAGCTACTGAATCTCAAATAGCCACAGGGTTCCAAAATCCCACCAGAACCAGGCCCTCTGCCGGGGCGGGCAACCTTTTGTTAATAAAGTTTATTTATTAGTCACAAGTAAGGCTTACATTAACACTGCAATGAAGTAACTGTGAAAATCCCCTCGTCGCCAGAGTCTGGCGCCTGTTCGGGTCAATGCACCCAATCAGCACATCTTTCAGAACGTGGGAGGAAACCCACGCAGACACGGGGAGAATGTGCAGACTCCACACAGACTGTGACCCAAGTCAGGAATTGAACCCAGGTCCTTGGCGCTGTGAGGCGGCAGTGCTAACCACTGTGCTACCGTGCCACCTTGTTAGAATGTAACTGGCAATAACATTGGATCTGCTGTAATCTTACCAAAGGTAACAAGCTGTAAGGGTCAGCTGACCTCGTAAACCATGTAGCCAATGATAGAATGATGTGATAATCAGCTGACCAGCAGACTCAGTGTAAGAACCTGTGGGGAGCTTGGAGTGGCCCAGGGTGAAGCCACAGGTT
This sequence comes from Mustelus asterias, assembly GCF_964213995.1. Lineage (NCBI taxonomy): Eukaryota > Metazoa > Chordata > Chondrichthyes > Carcharhiniformes > Triakidae > Mustelus > Mustelus asterias. The sequence goes on along the minus strand of NW_027591425.1, from coordinate 43,967 downwards.
TGGAGTAATGAAGTTTCTTTATTAAAGCTTTTCTTTGATTTATAAGTTGGAGTAAGTTTTGTTATATTTTTATTGTCTTAATTTGAAGAATTATTTCTGGATGAACAGCCTGGGGGACATATGTGGCGATCAGGGTTCTGAGTGCGGCCCCACGAGACATTTTGTTGACCGTTGCCCCATGCGCAGAAATGCCACATTCCGCTGATTCCTGTCCGTGTAGTTTTTTTCCTACCGGTGTGACTGAAATGATTCGCACGTAAAGCAAGGACGAGTGAAGTGAGGTGGGTGCTGATTGCTCACAACATTGACTGTGAGAGCCGTGCGCTCCCTCTGTGTCCAAAGTGTTAACAAATATTTCTTTTGTTCTTACCAAAGTTATTGACAGTTCCATGAATATGTAAACGATTCAGCATTTTTTATAACTCGTTATGAAATATTTGGCGTGTATTAAATGTATTTAACCTTACTCCTGGGGTCACGGTTGGTGAGCAAGCCCGATTTCAAGCTTGTGGCCCACTGAGATGAAGGAGGGCCACTCGTGCGGCCCACTCACTGGCCCAGACTGCCCCTCACTGCCCTAAACACTGCCAAGGTAAACGTATTGATGGAGGACTCCTATCCACTCATCAACACTCACAATGCAGTGTTTAGAGGGACGGTAGCATTGTGGTAAATGTTATTCAGATAGTAATCCATAGCCTTGGATGAATGTTCCAGAGACATGAGTTTGATTCCCACCACAATGGCTCAGGGCATTTAAGTTCAATTACATTGATGAATAAGGGTGGCACGGTAGCACAGTGGTTAGCACTGCTGCTTCACAGCTCCAGGGTCCCGGGTTCGATTCCTGGCTCGGGTCACTGTCTGTGTGGAGTGGGATTGTGGTCGGTGCAGACTCGATGGGCCGAATGGCCTCCTTCTGCACTGTAGGGTTTCTATGGTTTCTAAGATGACAGCTTATTATTAACGATCAGGAAACTATTGGATTGCTGTGAAAGTCCATCTGTTTCACCAATGTCTTTCAGGGGAGGAAGTTCAGCATCCTTACCCAGTCTGGCCTACACGTGACTCCAGACCCATACCAATGTTTTAGCAAGTCACTCAGTTTGTGGATGGCTCACTACTGATGGGTAACATAGGCTGACTTTTGCCAGCGATGTTCACATCCCAAGAATGAATTTTTAAGAGGTTGAAGCAACAGGGAGGGTACGGTGCCAACCTGGTTTGCCAAAATAAATAGGATGAAAAATAGAACTTCTTTCTGTTAGGATGGAATGGAGAACACATTCTTCGCTTGGATTTAGGGCAGTGGGATGGCACAGCGGTTAGCACCGCTGCCTCACAATGCCAGAGACCTGGGTTCAATTCTGGCCTCGGGTGACCATGTGGAGTTTGCACATTCTCCCCATGTCTGCGTGGGTTTCCTCCGGGTGCTCCGATTTCCTCCCACAGTCCAAAGATGCGTAGGTTAGGTGAATTGGCCATGGTAAATACATGGTGTTAGAGAGGGTGGAGGGCTTGGGTGAGATGCTCTTCCGGAAGATTGGTGCAGACGCGATGGGCCGAATGGCCTCATTCTGTGCTGTAGGGATTCTATGATGAGTACAGGGCGATTTGGTCGAGCTGTGTAATATTAAAAAAGGACTGGATAGATAAAACTCATGTTTGGACTCGTTGAGGAGCCTAGAACAAAAAAGGGAAATAGATAGATTTGCATTGATAGAATTCTACAGTGCAGGAGGAGGCCATCTGGCCCATCAACCACAATCCTACCCCCATAACCCTATGCTTTTACCCTAAGTATTATTTATATAGCACTTTTCACAACCACAGAATCTCCAGTCGTTCCGAGCATGGGGTGGCAGGGGGGGGGCTGGGTAAGATGCTCTTCAGAGAGTTGGGACATAATCGATGGGCTGAATGGCCTCCTTCTGCACTGTAGGGATTCTATGACCCTTGGGGAATATCACTGTCTACCAGCCTCCAGTTTAGACAAGAACCAATTACTATGACTCGTTCGTTTCTGTCCTGAAGCCAATTCTATTTTTAATTCAAATTGCACTGGTCTTCCTGCTCAATGAGTCTTGATTTTTGTTAATAGCTTTCTTTCTGTGTTACTTTGTCAAACACTCAGAGCTCATATCGACAAGCACCACTGCTCCCCTTCACCAACATTCTCTGTTGCTTCATCGAGGAACTCTATTAGATCAGTTCCCCCCACGATGATGATTTCTGAAACCTTACCCATCTCTATATTATTTTTTTCATGCGATGTGTGCATTTATTGCCCGAGAATTGAGAGGCTTGCCAGGCCATTTCAGAGGGCAGTTAACGGTTCCATTGCTGTGGCTCTGGAGTCACATGTAGGCCAGACCGGGTAAGGACAGCAGATTTCCTTCCCTAAAGGGACACTAGTGAATCAGATGGGTTTTTACAACAATCGATGATCGTTACCGTCACTGAGGTTCGCCTTCAATTCCAAATTTTAATTAATTGAATTTAAATTTCACCAGCTGCCAATGTGGGATTTGAATCCGTGTCCTTAGGCCTTTAGCCTGGGCCTCTGGTTTACTCAAACTGCTACCCCACCACCTGTGGTTACTAGGCATGCACTTACACCTCTTGCTGAATGTGGATGTTACATGTAGCATTCTCCAATCCCTCGTTATCTGTGGTGGTTTGGAAGATTGTGGCAAGTCTTTCCATTGTCTACACTCCTACTTCCTTTAACAACCTGGGATATAATCCATCCGGACCAGACAACTTAGCTGCTCTAAGCATAACTAGCGATCAACTTTCACCTCATCCATTATGTCTGTCATCTATGTCGTCAGAACCTCTTCTTTCGTAACCACCAATACAAAGTTAGCACTGCTGCCTCACAGCGTCAGGGACCCAGGTTCAATTCTGGCCTCGGGTCACTGTCTGTGTGGAGTTTACAGGTTCTCCCCGTGTCTGCGTGGGTTTCCTCCGGGGGCTCCGGTTTCCTCCCACACTCCAAAGATGTGCGGGTTGGGTTGATTGGCTATGCTAAATTGACCCTTGGTGTCAGTGGGACTGGCAGTTTAAATATGTGGGGTTAAGATAGGACCTGGGTGGGATCGTGGTCAGTGCAGAATTGATGGGCCGAATGGCCTCCTTCTGCACTGTACAGACTCTATGATACTAACTAAGTACTTTAGCACTTGCCCTTGATATCTCAAAGTGTATATTACCTTCTTTATCCATATTAGGCCCTCTTCCACCCTCACTGACCCCCTCCTGATTTGAAGAGTTTTGGGATCCCTTTTATGTTAACTACCATTCAATTCTCATATTCTCTCTGACAGCCAATTTGTCCTCTTCACCTTCTAGCTCAACTCACTGGATTTGGCTTGGTTGTGGTTTGTGGAATTTGACTGTGTGTCACGCACTCTTTTTCTTGTGTTTACCCCGTTATCAAAGGAGACCTGGCTTTGGTCCCCTTTGCATCAAGTCTAAGCCTCCCAGGAGCCTGTTCCTCGAAGATTCCTGCCGACGCTTGCGGAGCAGACAAGTTTTGAGATCATAGAAACTCTACAGTGTAGGAGGAGGCCATTCGGCCCATCGAGTCTGCATCGACCACAACCCCACCCAGGCCCTATCCCCATAACCCCATGCATTTACCCTAGCCAGTCCCACTAACACTAAGGGGCAATTTAGCATGGCCAATCCACCTAACCCTCACATCTTTGGACTGTGGAAGGAAACCGGAGCGCCCGGAGGAAACCCACGCAGACACGGGGAGAACATGCAAACTCTGCACAGGCAGTGACCCAAGCCGGGAATCAAACCCGGGTCCTGGGTTTGATTCCCGGGTCCTGCTAACCACTGTGCCACCGTACCGCTCTGTACAACCTCAACCCACTGCGTCACTATTAACTTCAATTGAATTCTGTAAAATTTTGCTCGCTGAACCCTCATTTTTTAAGTTATTCCCAATTGCAAATTCTCCTCTTTCTTATCATCTTATTGAGTGTATGTATGAAGTCCAGACCATTTCCTGGGGTTGAATGTGTGAATAAATTTTACTTCTGATTTAACCCTAAAGAAACAGAGGAGTTTTTTTTTATTCATTCGTGGGACATGGGCGTCGCTGGCTGGGCCAGCATTTATTGCCCATCCCTAGTTGCCCCTTGAGAAGGTGGTGGTGAGCTGCCTTCTTGAATCGCTGCAGTCCATGTTCTGTGGGTTGACCCACAATGCCGTTAGGGAGGGAATTCCAGGATTTTGACCCAGCGACTGCGAAGGAACGGCCGATATATTTCCAAGTCAGGACGGTGAGTGGCTTGGAGGGGAACTTGCAGGTGGTGGTGTTCCCATTTAGCTGCTGCCCTTGTCCTTCTAGATGGGGAAGTGGTTGTGGGTTTGGAAGGTGCTGCCTAAGGACCGTTGGTGAATTGCTGCAGTGCATCTTGCAGATGGTACACACTGCTGCTACTGAGCGTCGGTGGTGGAGGGAGTGAATGCTTGTGGATGTGGTGCCAATCAAGTGGGCTGCTAAGTCCTGGATGGTGTGAAGCTTCGAGTGTTATTGGAACTGCACTCATCCAGGCAAGGTTGGGGTTGACTCTGAATCAAATATGAATTGTGGATTCATACTTTTGGCCACAGAAACCTCAGAATCCTGCTGAGTTTTGTCCCTTGCCGAGTCAGAGTAAAGTAAAAAGTAAAGTTTATTTATTAGTCACAAGGCTTACATTAACACTGCAATGAAGTTACTGTGAAAATCCCCTCGCGCTCATACCAGCTTTAGCATTGTGCTGTTATTACAGGCAAATCTACCAACTTGAATTTGGGTTCAAACCTGTTTAGACTCTTGGCAGCGCATTTACTCTGAGGAAATGGACATTTGTAACTCACTCCTAATGAAGTTGTCAAAGAAAAAGTAACCCATACATGGGAACTTCAAGAAAATTTTTAACTCCCACAAATGGCTGAGTTTAGGTCAGCGGGGGCTGGGAATACTTTTTACAATGTCAACCCCGTACCTAATACAACCTCTCGATTGCAATTTGAATAGAGGTGGGATGGGGGCACAACCAGGTCATTCCCAGGAGGCGGGGTTGGTTACTTAAATCTCATAAGGGTGGCACTGTGGTTAGCGCTGCTGCCTCACAGCGTCAGGGACCTGGGTTCAATTCTGGCCTTGGGTGACTGTGTGGAGTTTGCACATTCTCCCAGTGTTTGCGCGGGTGCTCCGGTTTCCTCCCACGCTCCAAAGATGTGTGGGTTAGGTTGATTGGTCATGCTAAATTGCCCCTTTGTGTCCCAAGGTGTGCAGGTTAGGGGGATTTGTGGGGTAAATACAGGGATAGGGCTGGGTAAGATGCTCTGTCGGACAGTCGGTACAGGCTCGATGGGCCGAGTGGCCTCCTTCTGCACTGTAGGTTTTCTGTGATTCTATGACGGGGGACAGCTGTGTGGAAGAATTAAGTGATTTCCAGCTCTGCTTATGAGCCAAGAGGAGTTCTCCTACTCTGGGCGCCCAATCTAACCTGCTTCCCCCCTCAACATCGGAGACTCTGTCTCTGTTAATTGTATAAACTAAGGTTAAGTGTCTATAGGTAGTAGTGGGGGATACATTGGATAATTACTCGTGCGGAATTAAAGGAACTTTTACTGATTCTGGTGGGTGGATTAGTGTTCGGAGCTGTACACTTGTAATGTTCCCACTTTGCAGATCTGAATACCACAGAAGGCAACAAGATTGGAGCAGCAATAGTGGGTGTGTGAACTCCAGGGAACAGGTACTTCAGGTGCTAATCAAAATACTACACGCTGAACTGCCCAAAGCGGAGAAGTGTGTTCACAAAGTGATGCATGACAGTGTATTCGTTGTGGATTCATTTAACCGCGCAGTGCTAATGGCTGCGCCTCGATAGTGTGGAACAGATTGACTAAATCATTATTGAGATTCATTCAATCGTGAAAGTTATACCTGCTTTGTGTTTGCCGATGACAACACAAAGAGATCACGATTGAAGAGTGGCGCGTCCATGCAAACTAGCTGGAGTAAGCCACTTTATTAGTATTGATGTAGTCTCCGGTAAGATACATACGATTTGGAACAGGAGTAGACCACTTGGCCCCTCAGGCCTGCTCCGCCATTCAATAAGACCACGGCTGATCTGATAACCTCAATCCCACATTCCTGCCTACCCCCGATAACCTTTCACCCCCTTGTTCAACAAGAATCTATCCAGCTCTGCCTTAAAAATATTCAAAGACTCTGCTTCCATTGCCTTTGGGGGAAAGAGAGTTCGAGACTCTCTACCCGCAAGAGAAAAAAAAATTCTGTCTTAAATGAGTGACCCTTTATTTTTCAACAGTGACCTCCTAGTTCTAGATTCTCGCCACAAGAGGAAACATCCTCTCCACTTCCACCCTGTCAATACCCCTCAGGAACTTAAACGGTATCGATCAAGTCACTTTTTACACTTCTAAACATCAGTGGATACAGGCCTAGCCTGTCCAATCTTTCCTCATAAGGCAATTGGCCATTCCTGGTAGTAGACTCGGAAACCTCAGATACCGAAGCAGTCCATGACCAAATACAGCAAAGCTGGATGATATCTTAGGTTTGGACTGACAAGGGACGAATAACATTCGCGCCACACGAGTGCCAGGCAATAATCGTCACCAACAAGACAGAATCCAACCATCACTCCTTGACATCCAATGGCATTACCATCCTTGAACCCCCACTGTCAGCATCCTGGGGGGTTACCACTGACCAGAAACTGGACTAGTCATATAAATACTGTGGATACCAGAGCAGGTCAGAGGCTGGGAATCCTGTGGTAAGTAACTCGCCTCCTGACTCTCCAAAGTCTGACCTCCCATCTACAAGGCACATGTCAGGAGTGTGATGGAATACTCTCCACATACCTGGATGAGTGCAGCTCTAACAACACTCAAGAAGCTGGACACCACCCAAGATGAAGCAGCTCACTTGATTGGCACCCCTTCCACAAACATTCCCCAAGGAACAGCGGGAGCAGTGTGTACCATCTACAAGATGCACCGCAGGAACGCACCAAGGTTCCTTTGACAGCATCTTCCACTACCATCTAGAAGGACAAGGGCAGGAGACACATAGAAACACCACCAGCTGGAAGTTACCCTCCAAGACACACACCATTCCTCCCTGACAGCACTCTGGGTGTACCTACACCACATGGTCTGCAGGTTCAAAATGGTGGCTTACCACCACCTTAAGGGCAATTAGGGATGGGCAATAAATGCTAGCCTGGGCAGCGATGCTCACATCCGATAAAATGAACATAAAATAAACTTCTCCGAATATCTTTCCTTAAATAATGAGATCAAAATTATGTTCCAGATGTGATCCCACCAGTGCCCTGTACAATTGAAGCATAACCTCCCTACTTTTGTAACCAATTCCCCTCACAACAAACAATAATATTCTATTATAAAAGCAAAATACTGTGGATGCTGGAATCTGAAACAAAAATAGAAAATGCTGGAAAATCTCAGCAGGTCCGACAGCATCTGTGGAGAGAGAATGGAGCCAACGTTTTGAGTCTGGATGACCCTTGTTGTAGGTAAAATAATACCTCTGAGACTATTCGTGAGTCAAAGTACAGTGGCTTTAATACAAAAGCTTTTGGGAGAAGTAGGTTCCTAAAAGCGGTCTGCCAGGCTTCTCCCTGAATACAAATAAGTGTGGGTATTTATACATCATAGTTCCCAGCCCCAGTCACGACACAGTCCCCGGTTCCCATCACAACTCGCAGTTCCCGGCTTCAGTCACGACCCGCAGTTCGTCCGGCGGCTTCAGTCACGACGCAGTTTCTCCCTTGAAGTAACTTGTGTGGTCGTGGCTGTCCCAGCAGGATTCCTCCTTTCAAACAGCCGTTATCGCGCTTTAACATCTGCAGCTGTTTAGCTAGCAGCTAGCACACAAGCCTGCACAAACAGGTAAGGTTTACAATGTCCTTGCACAGATTCTAGGTGCAAAATTCAATAACCCTTTCCCTTCATCAGAGCTGAATAATATTCTATTAGCTTTACTAATTACCGGCTGTACTTGCATACTAGCCTTTTGTAATTCATGCACCCTCTTCCCTGCTGCCATCAGACTTTTGAGCGGACCTACCTCGCACTAAGTTGATCTTTCTCTACACCCTAGCTATGACTGTAACACTACATTCTGCACTCTCTCCTTTCCTTCTCTATGTATGGTATGGTGCGCAAGAAACAATACTTTTCACTGTATCCTAATACCTGTGAATAATAAATCAAATCAAGATGTGGAGATGCCGGCGTTGAACTGGGGTGGGCACAGTAAGAAGTCTCACACCAACACCAGGTTAAAATCCAACAGGTTTATTTGGGATCACGAGCTTTCGGAGCACTGCTCCTTCCATCAGGTGAGTGACTGTGTTGAGAGACTTCTTACAGTGCGAAATCGAATCAAACCCCAGATCCCTCTGCATCTCAGAGCTCTGCGATCTCTCACTATTTAGATAATAAGCTCTTTTGTTAGTTCTTCCTGCCGAAATGGAGAATTTCACATTTGCCGCAGTATATTCCATTTTGCCATACTCGCCTAACCTATCAAGGCCCCTTTGTAGTCTCGTGTCCTCTTCACAACTTACTTTCTGAACTATCTTTGTGTCATCAGCAAATTTATCAACCATACTTTTGGTCCCTTCATCCAATTCATTTATATAAATGAAACACAGAGTCCCCTGCGGCACACCACTCATCACATCCCACTAACCAGAAAAAGACCCACTTATGCCAACTCTCTGCTTCCTGTTAGCTAGCCGATCTTCTATCCATGCCAACGTTATCCCTTACACCATAAGCTTCGCTGTTAAGGAAACCTTCTGTGAAAAAAGGCAAATGAAACTGTACATTGACCACGATGAAGCAATTGTTTTTGGAAAGTTATGGATCTGCAGTTTATCAATGATCTCCTGCTCAAAATCTGGCGTTTTTAATCGGAATGATAGTAATGATATCATAGAATCCCTTTTGTTCTCACTGGAACAATGGAGGTGGAGGGGCGACCTGATAGAAGTCTACAAGATTATGAGAGGCATGGACAGAGTGGATAGTCAGAAGCTTTTTCCCAGGGTGGAAGAGTCAATTACTAGGGGGGATAGATTTAAGGTGCGAGGGGCAAGGTTTAAAGGAGATGTACCAGGCAAGTTTGTTTTACACAGAGTGGTGGGTGCCTAGAACTCGCTGCCGGGGGAGGTAGTGGAAGCAGATACAATAGTGAGTTTTAAGGGGCATCTGGACAAATACATGAACAGGATGGGAATAGAGGGATATAGTCCCTGGAAGGGTAGGGGGTTTTAATTCAGTCGGGCAGCATGGTCGGTGCAGGCTTGGAGGGCTGAAGGGCCCGTTCCTGTGCTGTAATTTGCTTTGTTCTACAGTGCAGAAGAGGCCATTCGGCCCATCAAGTCTGCGCCAACTCTCTGACAGAGTATTTTACCCAGGCTCTATCCCTTTAATCCCACTCATTTACCGTGGCTAATCCAGCTAACCTGTACATCTTTGGAGTGTGGGAGGAAACCCGGAGCACCCAGAGGAAACTCATGCAGACACGGGGAGAATGTGCAAACTCCACACAGACAGTAACTCAAGGCCGGAATTGAACCCGGGTCCCTGGAGCAGTGAGACAGCTGTGCTAACCACTGTGCCACCCTATCCAGAAGGACAAGGGCAGCAGATACATGGGAACACCACCACTTGCAAGTTCCCCCCCAAGCCAGTCACCGTCCCGACTTGGAAATACATTGCCGTTCTTTCACAGTCGCTGAGTCAAAATCCCGGAATTCCCTCCCTAACGGCACGTGGACTGCAGCGACTCACCACCACCTTCTCAAGGGATTAGGGCAATAAATGCTGGCCAGTCAGTGCCGCCCATGTCCCACGAATGAATTAAAAACAAGAAGAATCAGAGAGGTTAAAAAAAAACCAAACTGTCTTAAAACAACAAAGACAATTTTCTCTCCTTGTTAAAAATCCGTCTAAAGATGCGACTGATCAGGAATATACAAGGTTCAACGAGATTAATGCAAAGGGCGAAATCTAAAATGTATCGGAGGACTTTGTAAGCCTTTTATTGGCATGTGACTTTAATAAGGTAGTTGCCATGGATTGAAGGGTATGGGACAAAGACAGAAATATTTTCATTCTGCACCTGACAGGCGCGGCAAGCGGATTTAATCTTGCAACAGTAATACACGGCGGGGACAAAAGGGTGATTGTGGATAGACAAATGAATAAGGATCGGATTACCAGCTAAGTCTCTGACTGATAATGGTGTCAAATTTGCTAATGAGATGAGAGACAACTTGTGAAAACATGAACGCCGTGGTTACGAACACTGCAGCTCCAAAGTCCTTTCAGAATGGGCTCTGTGAAAGGAATCACGTGGCGTCAGTGGAAAAGCCGCTCACCATCTCAGATCAACCAAACTGCGCGTTGATGTCTGCACTGGTATATGGGGCAGCTCATGCAAAGAATGGTTTAGAGGGTATAGTCCATTCAATTGCTCTATGGGGGGAATCCCAGAACCCTGCGGGGCGATGCCCCCTGTGCCCTCGAGGCGGCTATGATTAGTTCCATTTTTTCTGCATCTGAATATTTTACGTGCAGGGAGAAGAGTTTTCATCAAAGCTGAGGTTTCGGGGAAAGTTTAGCGAGCTCTGACGGGTGGCACGGTGGTTAGCACCGCTGCCTCACAGTGCCAGGGACCCGGGTTCAATTCCAGCCTTGGGTCATTGTTTGCATGTTCTCCCCATGTCTGCGTGGGTTTCCTCCAGTTTCCCCTCAGTCCAAAGATGTGCGGGTTAGGTGGATTGGCCATGCTAAATTGTCCCTTTGTGTCAGAGGATTAGCAGAGTAAATACGCGGGATTACAGGGATAGGGCCTGGGCGTACTCTTGCAGGTGCAGGCTCGAAGGGCCGATTGGCATCCTTCTGCACTGTCGGGATTCTATGATTGATTGTATATGACCCTCCGAGATAGATTTTCATTTTGGGAATATGGTACATTACAAAAGAGAGGACCACAAGGAATCATAGAAACCCGACAGTGCAGAAAGAGGCCATTTGGCCCATCGAGTCTGCACCGACCACAATCCCACCCAGGCCCAACCCCCATATCCCTACATATTTACCCGCTAATCCCTCTAACCTACGCATCTCAGGACTCTAAGGGGCAATTTTTTTTAAGCACGGCCAATCAACCTAACCCGCACATCTTTGGACTGTGGGAGGAAACCGGAGCACCCGGAGGAAACCCACGCAGACACGAGGAGAATGTGCAAACTCCACACAGACGGTGACCTAAGCCGGGAATCGAACCCAGGTTCCTGGAGCTGTGAAGCAGCAGTGCTAACCACTGTGCTACCGTGCCGCCCCTAAGGAATGGAGAGGTCCTGTAAGGTAATAGGGCGTGACGATAAGACGGTGGTTATCCAACAGGTAATCAAACTATTAAGGTTCATTCCACACCCCTAACTGAGGTTGATTACAAATTCTAAGAATCTGAGCAGGTTATAGGGAGCGATCAGGCGCTCTGTACCTCACATACTCGAGTGTTTTGCAGTGACAGTCCCGAGAAACACAGGACAATAGAAAAGGGGCTGGAAATAGGTGGTTTGAGTGACCATAGTGCTCAGGACTGGACCAAAGGCCTTATGTGGAGCCTCAGGTGACACGTGCTCCAGGAGGCTGCAGTGAACGGATGAATGAGAGTATTGTGGGACATGCAGGGGAAAAAGCTACTGATAAGTTTAAATACAGGTCAAGTGTTCATGGTGATGGCAAGGGAGTGGGATCCACTGACTGGCAAAATGGGGCAAAGCAGCAGAAAGTAAGGAAGTCCAGTGAGGTAGTGGGCCTGAGAGTGAATCTTGCTTTCCAAATTGATCACGTACTGGAGAAGAGTATCTGACCATGTGAGAGAGAGAGAGAGAGAGAGAGAACTCGCAGCAGCCATCCCAAACAACAGCAAAGTGCAAATGGAGGTGGCAGCTTGAGTAGATTACACAATGAAAGGAGGGTGACAGAACAGTCTGACGATCGGTCCTCATAGTTTCTTCAGAAGGAACTCTTCAAAATGCAGCTAATGAAAATACAACAAAACTTACTCCAACTTATAAATCAAAGAAAGGGTTTAATAAAGAAATGCCATTACTCCAAACTTGGGGCCTCGCTCTGGGCCACTCCAAGCTCTCCACGATTCTACATAGTTCCTTATTTATAGTGAATCAGCTGGTCAGCTGACTATTACATCATTCTGTATTTTGGTTCTGTGGTTTATTGGGTCAGCTGACCCTTACATCTTGTTCCCATTGGTTACATTACATCCAATACACAGTTGTCACCGGTTACATTCTAGCACTCCTGACTGTGAAACTTGGGACACTGCAAATAAACAAAAGGTCAACTATTAAGAGGCTAAACAAAATCATCGAATCCCTAGTGCAGGAGGAGGCCATTCGGCCCATCACATCTGCACTGACTCTTACCCAGGCCCTATCCCCATAACCCCATGGATTTGCTCCGCTAATCTCCCTAACCTCTACATATCTTGAGACACTAAGGTGCAATTTAGCATTGCTGGTCCACCCAGTGTAGGTGGATTGGCCATGCTAAATTGCCCCTTAGTGTCCCAAGATGCGTAGGTTAGATGGATTAGCCACGGTAAGTGTGCAGGGTTGCAGCGATAGGGTGCGGGGAGAGGGCCTGGGTAAGATACTCTGTCAGAGAGCTGGTGCAGACTCAATGGGCCGAATGGCCTCCTGCAGCATTGTAGGGATACGATGACACACCCAACCTACACATCTGTTGGATACTAAGGGACAATTAAGAATGGAAAATCCACCTAACGCAGTCTTTGGACTGTGGTAGGAAACCGGAGCACCTGGAGGAAACCCAGGCAGACACGGGGAGAACGTGCAGACTCCGCACAGACAGTGACCCGAGGCTGGAATTGAACCCGGGTCCCTGACGCTGTGAGGCAGCAGTGCTAACCCACTGTGCCGCCCTAGAAGGAAGACAGTTGGAATAAATTTGTAGTTCGTTCCAAAGTACCAGATGGAGTCCAGTAAGCCTCGTCGCACAGGTTAACTTACAGATGGGACTTGAGGCTAAAGAGAGGCGAGTTGTTCAGGATTTGAGCTGCTGGCCACAACGGGAAACGTTATCCTCAAAGTCTTGTTAGTTCTTTTGGCCACATACTTGTGGGAGTGTTGCATCAATTGACACACAAGCCACACTTCTGCAGAGTGGAGAGAGAAGGCTTTGTGAAACTGCCTAATGAGGCTTGCAAGCCACACTTCTGCAAAGTATTGCAGAAGTGAAATTCTGGAAACTAAACAATTGCGCTTATAGTGCTTTGAGGGTCTAGTATTGTTCAGCGAGATCGGTGTTGCTGAAAGTAGGCTGCATTTAACTTTGTTGGCATCAAAAAGGGAAATTTACAGTAATCTTCATGATGCATGTTGATGATTTCTTACGGGGTGTTACCATGGAATTTGAGAAATTAGTAAAATTGAAGTGGAATTGAAGGTTGGAAGTCAGGTTTCAGGGGCTTTTAAATATATTGGCTTAGATATTAAACAGAACAAGTCTGCAGTATTGTAGAATCAGCAATGCCTTTACAGAGTGCTATTCGTATCCTGTTTAATTGTGTTAGGTCGTCATAGACAGACAACGTCATAACTAATGTCATGGATTTGCCTGATAACAACCAGACCCAGAATTGACAAAGAGAATGACGGGGTGTAATCGGCCCAACAACAAGGTGAATCTGCCAGCAGCCCACATTCAAAGGGGCTGATTAGGTGTGTTCTTTTCCCAGTAACGAGATTAACAGACGTCTAGATAAGATCAGACGTAAATAGCCTTATCATCAAGCAGGAGTTTATCGAGATGACAGATCCGGGAGAGGCATCTAGATACTAATTTGAGAGAGTCAGGAATGTAGGAGGAAAAGACAGCCCAACATACGGTGGGCAGAATCAAAGAAAGTCAGGGTAAAATTGTCAACTCCTGCAGAAGCAGAGGGGCTAGTTTAACGTAGAATCCTACAGTGCAGGAGGTGGCGATTCGGCCCACTGAGTCTGCACCGACCACAATTCCACACAGGCCCTATCCCCATAACCCCATGCATTTACCCTAGCTAATCCCCCCTGACACTAAGGGGCAATTTAACATGGCCAATAAGAACATAAGAACATAATCCACCTAACCTGCACATCTTTTGGACTGTGGGAGGAAACTGGAGCACCCGGAGGGAACCCACGCAGACACGGGGAGAACGTGCAAACTCCACACAGACAGTGACCCAAGCCCTGGGGCCATTTTGATTTTTGCTCCAGTGTCCCACCAAGGACTGTCACCCTGTTATTTTTGTTTAATTTACTGATTTTTGTTTTATGGAAGAATACAGACACTTCCCTTTTAAAATAAAAGGTTGCTCATCTGTTTATTTGATTTCTCAAGAAGAGGACAAAGAGACACTTCAGGTATTGTTCGATCCGACTTTAAGCCTCTCTTTCATGGTTATGCCTCTACCCAGAGTGTCCATGTCAAGGGAGCACGCGATATCCACTGGTGCATTTGAGGCTTTCCACAACCAGTGGGCACTGCAGGGCCTGCATCATCAGCTCTCCAAAATGACATTTTAATTTAATTTGGATAAGTTTCCTTTGAAATTGTGTGTTTTTTCCCAGTGGCCCTTGAAGAGGCGGTTCGTTAGTTAATTTGATTTTAATGAAAACTCTACAAAGAGATCCCTATTGACACTGGTTGTGGGGGGTGGTTTGAGTTAGGAATGATTCATTTGTAATGTCTCACTCTGAGTTAATGTAAAACTGAGTAAATGTGAACTTCTTATAGAATCCTACAGTGCTGGAGGCGACCATTCGGCCCATCGAGTCTGCACTAACCACAAGCCCAACCTATCCCCATAACCCCAGGCATTTACCCTAGCTAGCCTCCCTGACACTAAGGGCCAATTTAGCATGGCCAATCCACATAACCTGCACAACTTTGAAGTGTGGGAGGAAACCGGAGCACCTGGGAGGAAACCCACGCAGACACGGGGAGAACACATTTGGGCGGCACGGTAGCACAGTGGTTAGCACTGCTGCTTCACAGCTCCAGGGTCCCGGGTTCGATTCCCGGCTCGGGTCACTGTCTGTGTGGAGCTTGCACATTCTCCTCGTGTCTGCGTGGGTTTCCTCCGGGTGCTCCGGTTTCCTCCCACAGTCCAAAGATGTGCAGGTTAGGTTGATTGGCCAGGCTAAAAATTGCCCCTTAGAGTCCTGGGATGCGTAGGTTAAAGGGATTAGCGGGTAAAATATGTGGGGGTAGGGCCTGGGTGGGATTGTGGTCGGTGCAGACTCGATGGGCCGAATGGCCTCCTTCTGCACTGTAGGGTTTCTATGAACGTGCAAACTCCATACAGACAGTGACCCGAGGCTGGGAATCGAACCCAGGTCCCTAGAGCTGAGAGGCAGCAGTGCCAATGCCAGATTTAGACTTGGTGAGGCCCTAAGCTATATAAAGCTTGGAGGCCCCTTGTTAAAAAGTTACACCATTAGGTCTCACAAAGGTGCGTACCAAAACAGGACCTTGGGTCACCACAAAAAAATTGAAAACATAATTATGCCTTTTAATTATTTAATAGCAAGGTATTTAAAGTGAAAAATACAAATTATTTTCAAATGAATGCATTTACTGATTACATATTTATCATTTGGCTGGCTTGATCTCTCTCATAGATTATAACATAGTATACCCTGGAAACAATACTTAAATGTAATTTTTAAAATAATTTTAAGATACATTAATATATATTACAAAATGCTGACAAAATAAGTAATCAGGATCACTTTTATTAATATAAGTAATAATGAAATTGTTTGCAAAATCAAAAGTTTCATTGTCTCCCCTAAAAGCTAGCCCACATTCTGCTAATACGCATATCACCACAACAACACGCTCAAGCACATGTCTCCAGTTCTGTTGTTCTGTTTTTATTTGTTCTGCTAATCTTGGGTCTAAGGTTGAACCACGCTTTCTTGTCAAGTATGTCAGCAAAGCTGTTCTATGCTCTTCAGAGTTTTCATGACTTTTAATTGCAATGGGATTTCGCCAGTCAGAAAACCCACCAGAAGCTAGTGCTGCGGTTAATGTTGAAAAGAACTCGCAGACAAAGCAGTAAACACAGCCAGTTGTTGGAGAGTACACTAGCCATTCCTGATTGTATATTTCACCATTGACTTTTCTGGACTGAAAAAGACCTTTTGAACAATATCTATCTTGATTTTTGAATGACCGCTTTGAGTTTTCAAATGGGCCGTTCCAGTGTTGACACTCTGAAGGACCCTTAAGGATCCAGTATGAGAGTTCATCCTCGGTTAAGACGCCATTAACCTACATCATTGAGTTTCGTGAATTTTGTTGTTTCAGCTGTGGATGTCGGCTTTGCAACGCTCGCATTTGCATCACTTCCAGCGTTTTCCTCAGCTGAGATTCCAGACTCTGTTGTCTCAGTAGCAGAGGCACTAGGCTGTGGTTGTTTTGGACTTTGCCGATCACCTTGGGTTTGTGGATCCTTATCTGTTTCTGGAGTAAAGTAACTGTCAACTTCTGGTAATTTTTTGAGTTGCTCTTCAAGCTGGTGCTTTTTCTTTTCTGGTATCTGCTCTTCATTGTAAACCTTCTGAAATTATGTGAGGCCCCTGCGGATTGTGAGGCCCTAAGCTGTAGCTTGTTTAGCTTATGCCTAAATCCGGCACTGAGCAGTGCTAACCACTGTGCCACCGGGTGATGTCATTCACCTATTGGCTGGAAGAGGTTTAACAGCCCCCATTCTATTGTTCTCTCTCAAGTTGACTCCATTTCTGCCCCTGGGTTGCTGCCTCCTCTGGACTGATTCTCAGCCTGTCAATTTGGTTGTCTTCCAGGGCTTCCCTGCCTCACTGCCCACCTCCCCAACTTGCCACATCTAGACGCCTGCCTCAGTTAAAAGTTGGAGTCTCCATGCCTGGACTTAAACGTTGCTTAAATACGTGCTAGGAAGTGACCCATATCTACGGAATCAAAATTCATCGAGTGGTATCACCTGTAAAAGAGAAGTGGTGAGGCCAGAAAAGTGAAAAAGAAATGAGGTGCTCTTTGCGACTCAGTAGCAATAAGTGTGGAGCGACTCCACCTTCCAAACTAGAGTGGACCCCTGCCTAACAGACCAGAATTGGCAAAATAAACATTTTGGGGCGCAAACGTTTCAATTTATCCTCGCTGTAAGACTATGTGACGTAACAACCCAGCAGTAGGTTTGAGTTTGGTGTGCAGAATAAGACCTTCTCTTACCTGGGAGTACTTGGTCAGTGTATCCTGTGGCCACATGCTGGGGGTCAATGCTGTAAATGGGTCGCTGACAGAAGGTGTAAAGTTCCCTGTTAAAGGAGATCAGATACAGAATATAAATGCCAGGAAACCATCAGTAAGGAAGGCAAGGCTAGCAGCGTATAGGTCATTAACACTTGCACCTAGTAGATCTCAGGCGAGACACTAACTACTTAGGACAATTTGAAAACAGACCCAAGACAACAAATGTGAGAATCCTCACTAGAGACAGACTCCATTCAAAAGCACACGCTTCATACAGCTTTGTGCTACAGTTACTTTGTTCGCAAAGAGTTTGTGTAATTTGGGGAACCTGTGGAGGATAAGAAGTTTGAGATCATGCTCTGTGTTGAGTTAGCTGATCTCAATGAAAACAAGAGAGATTTCCATTTCTACAGTGCTCTCCTGACCGTAGGATGCCCCAAAGGGCTCTTCACCCAATGAAAGGACGGCACGGTGGCACAATGGTTAGCACTGCTGCCTCACAGCACCAGGGACCCAGGTTCGATTCCAGCCTTGGATGACTGTGTGGAGTTTCTCCCTGTGTCTGGGTGGGTTTCCTCCGGGTGCTCTGGTTTCCTCCCACAGTCCAAAGATGTGCAGATTAGGTGGATTTGTTATGCTAAATTGCCCCTTAGTAACCAAATAGGTTAAATAGATTAGAGGGATCAGGCAGGGGAGAGGTCTGGGTAAGATACTCGGTCAGAGAGTCAGTGCAGACTTGATGGGCCGAATGACTTCCTTCTGCACTACAGGGAATCGATGAAACAATTTTTGAAATGTAACCACTGTCACAATGTAGGTGCAGGAATTTGCACACAGGAAACTCTAAGAAATATGGTAATGACCCAGATAACCTGCTTTAGTCATGCTGTTTAGAGGGATAAACATTGGCCACGTTATCAAGGAGAATGCTCCAGGTACTTCTTCACAATAGCGGCATGGGGCCCAAGGATTAACATATCTTCCAAACAACTGCATCTCCAAGAGGACAGAACTCACTCAGTATTGCATTGGGAGAGTCAGCCTCCATTTGTCCCAGAGTCGGACTTGAACCCACAACCCCCTGACTCAAGAGGCACAGCTGCCAGGGAAGTAGCCAAGATGCTACAGATGCATTCAGCAACCCTCGGCTAGGCAGGGGTGGAATGCCCCCATGCAGGAATGCTGTGCCACCCTTCGAAGCTCCTAAAACTCCCGCGTTAAGAATGACCACTGATGTGAAACAACAGAGAACTGTCAATGGCTCAAGGAATTTGATGCGGAGATGCTGGTGTTGGACTGGGTTGGGCACAGTAAGAAGTCTCACAACACAAGTCCAACAGGTTTATTTGGCGTCAGGTGACTCACCTGATGAAGGAGCAGTGCTCCGAAAGCTCGTGATACCAAATAAACCTGTTGGACTTTAACCTGGTGTTGTGAGACTTCTTACTCAAAGAATTTGGGAGAGGAGAAAAGGAAAAAGGAACTTGCCTGATTGAGAAATAGCTCAGTAACTACAAGCAGGAGTGCATGTCAACATTTCCAGCACAGTTCCAGACAGCTCATCCTACTCAGCTATCACTAGAAGTCTCGGAATTAGCATTCAGCCCCAGGTCAACTGGTCTCTTTCTAAAACTCGCCAAAAACATCTGCTACCTGTTAGTACGCACTAAAAGCAGCCATTGTGCCTCAGAAAGCCATGTATCTCTGGGAATGGAGCCCTCATAAAGCACCATACATTATGTATGGAAAGCAATGTAATCAATACACAAATAAGCAGGGGCACGCAGATAGGGAGATAACCCACTGACAACACGCACAGGAACACAGGACGCAGAGGCAGATGTAGATAGGGCTACCATACATAGAATGTGCAGAGCAGAAACAGGCCATTCAGCCCATCCAGTTCTACTCAAAACTGAGATGAGGAGAAACTACTTCTCTCAGAGGGTTGTGAATCTGCGGAGCTCACTGCCCCAGAGTCCAGTGGAGGCAGAATCAATTAAGAAAGAGATATGTGTCTGTTGAGAAGCAGGATAAAGGGTTATGGGGAGCAGGCAGGAAAGTTGAGGTGAGACCAGGATAAGACCAGCCGTGATCAGAGAATCATAAAATCCCTACAGTACAGAAGGAGGCTATTCGGCCCATCGAGTCTGCATCGACCACAATCCCACCCAGGCCCTGTTCCCGCAACCCCACATATTTACCCTGCTAACCCCCTGACACTAGGGATAATTTAGCATGGCCAATCAACCTAACCCGCACATCTTTGGAGTGTGGGAGGAAACCGGAGCACCTGAGGAAACCCACGCAGACATCGGGATAACGTGCAGACTCCACACAGACAGTGACTCGTGGCCGGAATTGAACCCGGGTCCCTGGTGCCGTGAGGCAGCAGTGCTAACTACCACACCACCGTGTCACCCCTCTCATGTTGAATGGCAGAGCAGGTTTGAAGGGCTGAATTGCCGACTCCTGCTCCTAATTCCTACGTTCCTAACTCTATCACCACAGGGCAGCACGTTGGCACAGTGGTTAGCACTGCTGCCTCGCAGCACAGTAAGAAGTCTCACAACACCAGGTTAAAGTCCAAACAGGTTTATTTGGTAGCACAAGCCACAAGCTTTCGGAGCACTGCCCCTTCATCAGGTGGTCACTCACCTGACGAAGGGGCAGTGCTCCGAAAGCTTGTGGCTTGTGCTACCAAATAAACCTGTTGGACTTTAACCTGGTGTTGTGAGACTTCTTACTGTGCTTACCCCAGTCCAACTCCGGCATCTCCACATCATGGTCTCACAGCACCAGGGACCCGGGTTCGATTCCCGGCTTGGGTCACTGTGCGGAGTCTGCATGTTCTCCGTGGGTTTCCTCTGGGTGCTCCGGTTTCCTCCCACAGCCCAAAAGATGTGCTGGTTAGGGTGCATTGAACCATGCTAAATTCTTGCTCCGTGTACCCGAACAGGCGCCGGAGTGTGGCGACTAGGGGATTTTCACAGTAACTTCATTGCAGTGTTAATGTAAGCCTATTTGTGACACTAATAAATAAACCTTAAACCCTCTATTCCCTTCATAAATTAACCTAGCCTTCCTTTAAATACATCAATACTATTCACTCCGACCACTCCCTGTGGTAGCGGGTTCCGCATTCTCATCACTCTTTAGGTAAATAAGTTTCTTCTGAATGCTCTATTCTCTGTTTCCCGGTGACTGCCTTATAATCGATGGCTTCGAGCTATAACCAAACACTCTGTCTGCACCCACTCTTATCAAAACTTCCCAGAATTTTAATGATGTCTGTGAGGGCAGCCCCTCGGGTTTATAAGGAGATAAAGACAGCCAGGCCTTTTTATTCTCTCCTGTTTAGGTATAGCTCCACATTTCTGGGATCAGCCTTGTACATCTGTTTTTTACCTTTCTATATCTGTGTATTATTTTTATAACAGTGATCGGAAGTGTACATAGCCATTCCCGGTGTGGTCCGGTCAAGGTTCAATCGAGGTTTACAATTCTCTTCCTCCAGGAGTAAGCATCAACGCTGCATCGGCTTTTTTTTTTATGGCTTTGCCAGTCTGCGTTACCACTTTTAGTGATTTGTACACGTAGCCCCTTTGATCCTCTACCCCACTTAGATCCCTATTTTCTACATAATGTGTGACCTACTTCTCAAGAAGCAATAACTCACATTTATCAATATTGAAATTCAATTAACTTCCCGTTCCGTCATTTTGTTAATGTCTTGAAATTTGCTGCAGTCTATCTCGGTATTAACTGCACACTCCTAACCTGGTGTCAGCTGCAAATTTAGAAACTGCACTTTTGATTCCCATCTCTTAAATTAAAATAAATTGTGAACAACTGGTCCCAGCATTCATCCACGTGGAAAACCAATGCCATTCTTAATAACTTATTCCCACTCTCTGTTCTCTCTCTGGAAGCCAGCTAGTAATCCATTCAGTTCCTTGCCCCCATGAGCCCAAATTCTCTGACCTTATTCGTTAGTCTATTATGTAGCAACTTATCAAAGGCCTTCTATAAATCTAGATGAGATCACAGAACGCCTACAGTGCAGAAGGAGGCCATCCAGCCCATTGAGGTCTGCACCGATTCTTCAACAGAGCATCTCACCCAGGCCCTATTCCCACGTGTTTACCCCAAGGCAATTTAGCATGGCCAATCCACCTAACGTGCACATCTTGGGACACTAAGGAGCAATTTATCATGGCCAATCCACCTAATCTGCACATCTTTGGACTGTGGCAGGAAACCGGTGCACCCGGAGGAAACCCATGCAGACACGGGGAGAACATGCAAACTCCACGCAGACAGTGACCCAAGCCGGGAATCGAGCACAGGTCCCTGTGAGACAGCAGCGCTAACCACTGTGCCACCGTACCGCCCCTACATACAAGGCACTACATATATGTAGATGGATGCACACGAAGCTTTAAACTACAGATATTACCGAAACAAAATAACAGGTTTAAATTTTTTAATTTTATATTTAAAATTAATTCTTTGATTTTTTTTAAAATCATGACTCTTTCACAGGATGTGGACGTCGCTGGCGAGGTTTGCATGTACTGCCGATTCCCAACTGCCCTCGAGGAGCGAGGGGAGTGGAGAAGAGGGTAGGTGTAATGAAGCAACCTGGTTTGACCCCATTCTTCAGTGTACTTTTCACAGTGTAACAATACCTCGAATCCAGATCATCATTTCACAAATGAGAGACAACAACCAGAAAACGCCCACACGATTAGGTAATGATTATTGAAATGGAGACAAGGCATCTTGCTTTGAAGCTCAAGCTATTGTCTGGGCCG
This sequence comes from Mustelus asterias, assembly GCF_964213995.1. Lineage (NCBI taxonomy): Eukaryota > Metazoa > Chordata > Chondrichthyes > Carcharhiniformes > Triakidae > Mustelus > Mustelus asterias. The sequence goes on along the minus strand of NW_027591425.1, from coordinate 21,732 downwards.
TGCAGCCTATTGCAACGAGGTCTCAATGAACAAACATAGGAATTAGGAGCAGGGGGAGGCCATTCGGCCCCTTGAGCCTATTCCACCATTCATTAAGATCACGGCAGACCTGATTGTAACCTCAACCCCACATTCTCACCCACGCCCAATAATCTTGCGCCCCCGCCTTGTTAATCAAGAATCTATCGAGCTCTGCCTTAAGAATCTTCAAAGACTCTGCTCCCACTGCCCTTTGAGGCAGAGGGTTCCAGAGACTCACCACCCTCTGAGAAAAAAATCTCCTCATCTCTGTTAAATGGGCGACCTCATCTTTAAGCAGTGACCCCCTTGTTCTAGATCCTCCCACAAGGGGAAACATCCTCTCCACATCCACCCTGTCAATGCCCCTCAGGATCTTAAGGATTTTGATCAAGTCGCCTCTCACTCTTCTAAACTCCAGTGGATACAAAGCCTAACCTCTCCAACCTTTCCTCATAAGACAACCCACCCATTCCTGGCACTAGTCCAGTAAACCATCTCTGAACTGCTTCATTTACATATTTTCTTAAATAAGGAGACCAGTATCGTACACAGTATTCCAGACGTGGTCTCACCAGTGAAGCATAAGAAAAATCAAAGTAAATAAATAACTGACAAGAGTTTCAGTGCAGTGACCCAGCTATAGAGTCCCTGCGGTGCAGAAGGGGGCCATTCACCCCGTTGAGTCTGCACCAACTCTCCGACAGACTATCTTACCCGCGCCCTATCCCCATACCGCACATATTTACCCCGCTAATTCCCCTAACCTACACATCTTTGGACATTGAGGGGAAATTTAGCGTGGCCAATCCATCCTAACCCGCACATCTTTGTCTGGGAGGAAACCGGAGCACCCGGAGGAAACCCACGCAGACACGGGGAGAACGTGCAGACTCCTCACAGTCACCCGAGGCCAGAATTGAACCCGGGTCCCTGGCGCTGTGAGGCAGCAGCGCTAACCCACTGTGCCACCGTGCCGCACTGTAACTTCATACAATGCAGAGATATTTGATATGACACGACACCTTTTGTTTTCCTCCATTAGTGTTGGTGAGGAGGCTATTTACGTGGGACGTACCGAGGAAAATAAGAGCTGGGGCTAAGATCCATATTTAACTTTGTGGAGTCTCATGAGTGCCCCGGAGAATGAGAACAGGCTGAATGGGCACTAAATAAAGGCAGGTTCAGGAACTGTACAGATCCAGACTGTTAAAGATGATTGCAACAAAACCCAGGAAGGATCCACTTAGATATAGATTGGAAGGGAGGGGCACGCACACAGACCGACACAGGGGCACGCACACACACACAGAGGGCCACACACACACCGACACGGGCATGGGCACACACGGACACACACAGAGGGGGGCACACACACACACACAGAGGGGGGCACACACACACAAAGAGGGGGGCACACACACATAAAGAGGGGGGCACACACACATAAAGAGGGGGGCACACACACACACACACACACACACACACACACACACACACACACACAGGGGGGCACACACACACACACACACAGAGGGGGGCACACACACACACACACACACACACACACACACACACACACACACACACAGAGGGGGGCACACACACACACACACACACACAGACAGACAGACAGAGGGGCACGCGCACAGACACACAGACACCGAGACAGAGGGGCACGCGCACAGACACACAGACACCGAGACAGAGGGGCACGCGCACAGACACACAGACACCGAGACAGAGGGGCACGCGCACAGACACACAGACACACCGAGACAGAGGGGCACGCGCACAGACACACCGAGACAGAGGGGCGCACGCACACCGACACACCGAGACAGAGGGGCGCACGCACACCGACACACCGAGACAGAGGGGCGCACGCACACCGACACACCGAGACAGAGGGGCGCACGCACACCGACACACCGAGACAGAGGGGCGCACGCACACCGACACACCGAGACAGAGGGGCGCACGCACAGACACCGAGACAGAGGGGCGCACGCACACCGACACACCGAGACAGAGGGGCGCACGCACAGACACCGAGACAGAGGGGCGCACGCACACCGACACACCGAGACAGAGGGGCGCACGCACAGACACCGAGACAGAGGGGCGCACGCACAGACACCGAGACAGAGGGGCGCACGCACAGACACCGAGACAGGGGGGCGCACGCACAGACACCGAGACAGGGGGGCGCACGCACAGACACCGAGACAGGGGGGCGCACGCACAGACACCGAGACAGGGGGGCGCACGCACAGACACCGAGACAGGGGGGCGCACGCACAGACACACACACAGACACAGAGGGGCGCACACACACACACAGACACAGAGGGGCGCACACACACACACACAGACACAGAGGGGCACACACACACCGGCACACACACACCGGCACACACACACCGGCACACACACACCGGCACACACACACCGGCACACACACACCGGCACACACACACCGGCACACACACACCGGCACACACACACCGGCACACACACACCGGCACACACACACCGGCACACACACACCGGCACACACACACACTGACACAGAGGGGTACAGACACACACACACACACAGACACAGAGGGGCACACACACACACAGACACAGAGGGGCACACACACACACAGACACAGAGGGGCACACACACACACAGACACAGAGGGGCACACACACACACAGACACAGAGGGGCACACACACACACAGACACAGAGGGGCACACACACACACAGACACAGAGGGGCACACACACACACAGACACAGAGGGGCACACACACACACAGACACAGAGGGGCACACACACACACAGACACAGAGGGGCACACACACACACAGACACAGAGGGGCACACACACACACAGACACAGAGGGGCACACACACACACAGACACAGAGGGGCACACACACACACAGACACAGAGGGGCACACACACACACAGACACAGAGGGGCACACACACACACAGACACAGAGGGGCACACACACACACAGACACAGAGGGGCACACACACACACAGACACAGAGGGGCACACACACACACAGACACAGAGGGGCACACACACACACAGACACAGAGGGGCACACACACACACAGACACAGAGGGGCACACACACACACAGACACAGAGGGGCACACACACACACAGACACAGAGGGGCACACACACACACAGACACAGAGGGGCACACACACACACAGACACAGAGGGGCACACACACACACAGACACAGAGGGGCACACACACACACAGACACAGAGGGGCACACACACACACAGACACAGAGGGGCACACACACACACAGACACAGAGGGGCACACACACACACAGACACAGAGGGGCACACACACACACAGACACAGAGGGGCACACACACACACAGACACAGAGGGGCACACACACACACAGACACAGAGGGGCACACACACACACAGACACAGAGGGGCACACACACACACAGACACAGAGGGGCACACACACACACAGACACAGAGGGGCACACACACACACAGACACAGAGGGGCACACACACACACAGACACAGAGGGGCACACACACACACAGACACAGAGGGGCACACACACACACACTCCGACACAGAGGGGCGCACACACACACACACTCCGACACAGAGGGGCGCACACACACACACACTCCGACACAGAGGGGCGCACACACACACACACACACTGACACAGAGGGGGGCGCACACACACTGACACAGAGGGGCGCACACACACTGACACAGAGGGGCGCGCACACACTGACACAGAGGGGCGCGCACACACTGACACAGAGGGGCGCGCACACACTGACACAGAGGGGCGCGCACACACTGACACAGAGGGGCGCGCACACACTGACACAGAGGGGCGCACACACACTGACACAGAGGGGCGCACACACACTGACACAGAGGGGCGCACACACACTGACACAGAGGGGCGCACACACACTGACACAGAGGGGCGCACACACACTGACACAGAGGGGCGCACACACACTGACACAGAGGGGCGCACACACACTGACACAGAGGGGCGCACACACACTGACACAGAGGGGCGCACACACACTGACACAGAGGGGCGCACACACACTGACACAGAGGGCCGCACACACACTGACACCCACACACTGACACACACACACTGACACAGAGGGGCGCACACACACACACACACACTGGCGCGCACACACTGACACAGAGGGGCGCGCACACACTGACACAGAGGGGCGCACACACACTGACACAGAGGGGCGCACACACACTGACACAGAGGGGCGCACACACACTGACACAGAGGGGCGCACACACACTGACACAGAGGGGCGCACACACACTGACACAGAGGGGCGCACACACACTGACACAGAGGGGCGCACACACACTGACACAGAGGGGCGCACACACACTGACACAGAGGGGCGCACACACACTGACACAGAGGGGCGCACACACACTGACACAGAGGGGCGCACACACACTGACACAGAGGGGCGCACACACACTGACACAGAGGGGCGCACACACACTGACACAGAGGGGCGCACACACACTGACACAGAGGGGCGCACACACACTGACACAGAGGGGCGCACACACACTGACACAGAGGGGCGCACACACACTGACACCAAATAGGGAGGCAATGAAAGAGATTGCAGAGTAGCAATTAACTGAATACCGAATACTGGGCAAGATTACAGCATCTGCAGCATATACAAGCCTGTGACCAGTGTGTGAAGCTACATCTTGGACTGTTCAGTCGTACTTAGAACACAGAATTCAGTTCTGGTCACCAAGGCGCCAAAGGGACACACAAGGACGGTAACGAGTTCAGTGATGGGTCCACAGCCTGACTCCTCGCAATTGGGGACTGAGCTGCGTGCAAGGGAGAGAGAAAACTTCGGCTCATTTCGGACCGGAGAAAATGAGGAGCCTTGCGGAAGAATATAAAACACGCCGCGGAGTGAAGGCCCATCAGCAGCACTGCTACAAGTTAAACCAAGATGCGAGACAAAATGAGAGACTCGTAAAACCATGAGTTCACTGCTGATGTCACGAAACATTCCTCCACGCTGGGACTAATTACTGGAATTAAGGCAAAACTCCTGGAGCTGTTCCGGAGATAATTAATATTTCGTGACGTGGGGGGGTGGGAAATGCAGGTGCTGTGAAGTACAATCTTACTTGCACAGAATTGATCAGAACCCATACAACGACAAGTGATACACAGCAGTGTTAATCCACAGCAGGCCCAGTGTACTCCAGCCTAGATTCTATTAAATCCCGTTCACCATTTTCAGACCATTTCCAAAATCCTCTCCCCTTCCTCAGATTGCGACTGTATTGCAATCCCATACCTGAAGTCATTTTGTCAACGGATGTAGGGTTTCCTCACTTCACAAGCTCTGTGGGGGTGCCTGCTTCCCTCGACTCAGTCGCTCAGCGCACTAGGAAGAAGAGAACCTGATCAGTAGGATGTGGAGCACGGAGATGAATGCTGGCTTCAAATCTATTAACCCGACCACCAGGAATCAAAGCAGCAGCCTCAGCTCAGTCAGGCACATTCCTAGACAAACTAACAATGCGTGTGCGGAGGGGACAATGTACCAATCACCAAATCAAATTAAACTCCTGGCAGATTACACAATGGGCTGTCAGATTAGAGTTCACCAAACCCGAGATAAAAAGGGACAAGAGTTGTTACCGGGGTTACTCATAAGGCCCGTCTCCGTCAAACATCCTGTCGAAGCATCAACCTTAACTCTTGCGGTACTGGGGCAGGTCACCATTCCCCTGGAGTGCAGGATAGTGAACTGAAAGTTCTGCTCAGACTTTCTGCCAGAATCCCTACAGTGCGGAAGGAGGCCATTCAGCCTCCGCCTACTACAATCCCACCCAGGCCCTATCCCCGGGGTGGCACAGTGGCTGGCACTGCTGCCTCACAGCGCCAGTGACCCGGGTTCAATTCCCGGCCTCGGGTGGCTGTGTGTTGAGTCTGCACATTCTCCCCGCGTCTGCGTGGGTTTCATAGAACATAGAACATTACAGCACAGTACAGGCCCTTCAGCCCTCGATGTTGCGCCGACCAGTGAAACCAATCTAAAGCCCCTCTAATCTACCGGGTGCTCCGGTTTTCTCCCACACTCCAAAGATGCGCAGGTTAGGTGGATTGGCCATGCTAAATTGCCCCTTAGTGTCAGGAGGATTAGCAGGGTAAATATGCTGGGTTACGGGGATAGGGCCTGGATAGGATTGTTGTCCATGCAGGCCTAAGAGACCGAATGGCCTCCTTCTGCACTATAGGGATTCTATGATTCTATGCATTTACCCGACTAGTCTCCCTGATACTAAGGGGCAATTTAGCATGGCCAATTCACCTAACCCGCACATCTCTGGACAAAGGGAGAATTTAGCACGGCCAGTCCATCTAACCTGCATGTCTTTCGGACTGTGGGAGGAAACTGGAGCACACAGAAGAAACCCATGCAGACACGGGAGAACGTACAAACTCCACACAGCCAATCACCCGAGGCCGGAATCGAACCCGGGTCCCTGGTGCTGTGAGGCAGCAATGCTAACCACTGCGCCACCGTGCTGTACACCGCAGTCTGTCCTCAGTGGGTTAACTGCACAAGCAGTTTTCATCTTTAATTCAGTAACACATTCACTCAAGGCTGGGTCCAGGAGCACTCGCATCAAAACACGAGACCCAAGTCGCACAATCGTTCAATCTACACAAATCCCAACCCCTTTACTCCCTGCTATCCGTGGCTGCCGGTGCTTTTCCTAAGCATCAACCCTGTATAAAGCCCAGATAACAGAAACGCATGCAAGTTACAACCCATAAAACTGGTTTAACCAGTCCACGTCAGTGTTTCTCTTCCGTGCTGACAAATTCTCCGTTCCCACATCCCATCAACCACTTCACCCACCTGATTCAATATTGAGCCTTCACAATAGCAAACTGCTGGTACAGACACGATGGGCCAAATGGCCTCTTTTCAGTGCTGTAACTTTCCTATGGCTCTGCCTTATTCGCTCTGAGTGAATTCCGCAGCCTCATCTCACATTGAGAAAGTTCCTCCTGTCACCCAGATTAAATCTCTCGTATATCATCTTGTCCCTGTGCTCTTGTACTCAAAGGTCCCTGGTCCTGTACGGTTCTGACAGCACGGGAGGTGGCCATTCAACCCGCACCAGACTTTTCTACGTGCAACCCAGTTGGTTATCTGCTCTTTCCCCATTTTCTCCCTTCATTTATCCAATGCCCCTTTGCTTTTGAATCTCTATCCATGCACTCTATTGGGCAGTGTATCCTAACCCTTTACCTGCCTGTTGTGCGGGGGAAACCTTTCCGGTTCTTTTGTCAATCCCCTTGAAGCTCGCCAGCCATTGGAAACAATTTCTTTACTCTTTCCAAACCCTTTGTGGTTTTAAACCATTCTGCTCCAAGGAGAACAGCCTCGGCTTCTCCAGTCTATCCAGATAACTGGAGCTTGGCTCATCCGTAGAATAGATCGTCATAGAATCCCTTCAGTGCAGACAGCGCCACTCGGTCCATTGGGTCTGCACTGCACCAACTCTCTGACAGAGTATCCTACCTGGGCCCTCTCCCCCGTCCTATCCCCGTAACCCCACACATTTTTCATAGCTAATCCATCTGACCTACATGTCTTGGGACACTAAGGGATGGTAATTCAGCATGGCTGATCCACCTAACCTGCACATCTTTGAACTGTGGGAGGAAATTGGAGCACCCGGAGGAAACCCACGCAAACACAGAGAGAGAACATGCAAGCTCCACACAGAGAGTGACCCGAGCCCGGAACTGAACCCAGGTCCCTGGCGCTGTGAGGCAGCAGTGCTAACTGCTGTCCCAGCCTTAACCCTGGAACCATTCTTGTAAATCTCTTCTGTGTCTTTGCTAAAGCCTTTGTGTCCAGTGCTCAGATCAGACAGCATCCTCCAGCTGGGGCTGAATGACCATGTGATATAGGTTTCGCTCTTTGTGCCTCTCTATAGAAAGCCCCGGATTCTACAGGCTTTATTAACTGCTTTGCCAACCTGTCCTGTGATCGCCAACCGTCGCTGCACCAACACCCCCAGTGTCGCTCTTCTCACACCCACTGTAAAATTTGCTTGTAATGCCCCTCCTTATTGTTCCCACTAACACATCCACCTTTTGTCCTGTTCTAATTGCGGCCTGTGCACCGGAATCTAGCTCAGATCAGGAAAGGCAGTGGTCCAAGCACCATCCCCCCCACCCCACAGGAACACCACCTTCCTCCACTCCATCAACCAACCGTTCTCCACTACTTTCCCTTTTTCCCCGTCACTCAGCCAACTCCTCACCACTATCCCTTTTATTCAGTAGAATTAGGAGCAGAAGTCGGCAAATTTAGCCCTTGGAGCCTGCTCCGCCATTCAATCAGATCATGGCTGATCTCTCCCTGGTCTCAAATCCACCTCCCCACCTGTTCCCCATATCCCTTTTATTAGAAATATATCTATCTCCCTCTTGAAACCATTCAATGATTCAGACTCCACCGCGCTATGGGGCAGCGAGTTCCACAAACTCACCACCCTCTGCGAGAAGTAGTTCCTCCTCATCTCAGTTTTAAATCTACCGCCTCTCAACCTATATCTGTGATCTCTTGTTCTAGATTGCCCCATGAAAGGAAACATTTAGTCTACGTTTGCTTTATCAATCCCTTTTAGTATTTTATATACCTCGATTAGATCCCCCCTCATCCTTCTGAACTCCAGCGAGTACAAGCCCAAACTGTTTAATCTCTCCACATACGTCAACCCTTTCATCCCCGGAATCAATCTGGTGAATCTCCTCTGAACTGCCTCCATGCATTTTGACGTTTCTGTTACGTGGCACTTTGCCTTTTGAAAGTCTGTGTACCCCACATAAATTAGATTGCAGTCATCAACCCGCTCTTGCTGTCTCGTCAATAAACTCAAATCAGATTAATAAAACCTGATTTTTCTTTTCCTTCGCAAATCTACACTGGCTTCCTTCAATTTATCCACGTTTGTCGAGGCGATTGTTAATCTTGCTCCGGCTTATCATTTCCGCCATCTTTCCCACCGCTGGATTTAAACTGATTGACTTGTAGATGCTGGGTGGATCCATACAGCCTCTGCCGTCGCCACCCTTCCTTCCCAAGGTCTTCACGGATGTACCGGATTAATTCCTGGTGACTTATCGACTTCAGCCTGGTACCTCCTCTATCACGGGCAGCACAGCGGTTAGCACTGCTGCCTCGCAGTGCCAGAGACCCGGGGGGGTTCAGCTCCCGGCTTGGGTCACTGTCTGTGCGGAGTCTGCACGTTCTCCCCATGTCTGCGTGGGTTTCCTCCGGGTGCTCCGGTTTCCCCCCCCCCCAGTCTAAAATTGAGCTGGATGGGGTGAATTGTCCATGCTAAATTCTCCCTCAGTGTACCAGAACAGGTGTGTGGCGACTAGGGGATTTTCACAGTAACTTCATTGCAGTGTTAATATTAGCCTACATGCGACTAATAAATAAACTTTAAACCCAGTGTGTCAACTCCCTTCTCTTTCACTAGGAGTTGAGCAGCAGCTTCATCCTTGGTAAAGATAGTTGCAAAGTGCTCCTTTAATATCTCGAGATGGTCTAGGGGTATTACCACTAGATTATTAATCCAGAAACTCAGCTAATGTTTCTGGGGACCCGGGTTCGAATCCCACCACGGCAGTTGGTGAAATTTGAATTCAAAATAAAAAATATCTGGAATTAAGAATCTACTGATCACCATGAAACCATTGGCGGCACGGTAGCACAGTGGTTAGTACTGCTGCTTCACAGCTCCAGGGACCTGGGTTCGATTCCCGGCTTGGGTCACTGTCTGTGTGGAGTTTGCACATTCTCCTCGTGTCTGCCTTTGTTTCCTCCAGGTGCTCCGGTTTCCTCCCACAGTCCAAAGATGTGCGGGTCAGGTTGATTGACCATGCTAAAATTGCCCCTTAGTGTCCTGAGGTGCGTAGGTTAGAGGGATTAGTGGGTAAAGTATGTTGGGATATGGAGGTAGGACCTGGGTGGGATTGTGGTCGGTGCAGGCTCGATGGGCCAAATGGCCTCTTTCTGTACTGTAGGGTTTCTATGATTGTCAGAAAAACCCATCTGGGTCACTAATGTCCCTTTAGGGAAGGAAATCTGCCGTCCTTACCCTGTCTGGCCTACATGTGACTCCAGAGCCACAGCAATGTGGAGAGAGAATAGAGCCAACGTTTTGAGTCTGGATGACCCTTCGTCGGAGCTCAAAAGACTCGAAACGTTGGCTCTATTCTCTCCCCACAGATGCTGTCAGGCCTGCTGAGTTTCTCCAGCCTTTCCTGTTTTTTATTTCAGATTCCAGCATCTGCAGTATTTTGCCTTTACCACAGCAATGTGGTTGACTCTCAACTGCCCTCCGAAATGGCCTAGCAAGCCACCCAGTTCAAGGGTAACTAGGGGTGGGCAATAAATGTTGTAAGAAGTTTAACAACACCAGGTTAAAGTCCAACAGGTTTATTTGGTAGCAAAAGCCACACAAAAGCTTGTGTGGCTTTTGCTACCAAATAAACCTGTTGGACTTTAACCTGGTGTTGTTAAACTTCTTACTGTGTTTACCCCAGTCCAACGCCGGCATCTCCACAATAAATGTTGGCCAGCCAGCGGTACCCATGTCCCACGAATGAATAAAAAATGCCCTCTGTCTCAATGTGCAAATCCCCTTTCTGATCCTGAATGAGCTCTCTTTTCCTTTTGTTGTAATATTACTTCTGGATTACCGAGTGCGGGCGCTGCTAATCTCTTCTCACACCATCACTTTTGCTTCTCTCCTTGCTTTGTACCTTTCCCTCTGAAACCTTTCTATAATTCAGCCTGGATTCTCAGCTGTATGATCAAGCCACCATCTGGCATACGCACACTTCTTCATCTTCTTGCATCCAGGGAGATGAATCTTCATTAGTCCTACCTTTCACTCCGGTGGCAATGTACCTCAAGCCGAGGTGGCCCACCTCCTCTTTAAAAGCTGTCCGCTGTCCCAAAAGGTATTCATCCATTAACCGATTTGTACCCTCATTGTCTACAAGCGCGGAATAGACAGAGACAGCAACGTCTCGACAGGCACGGGGAATACAGAGCTGGGTGTTTTATGTTAAGTATTATTGTCCACGCCACAGTCTGCAGTCAAGTGTGGTCTATTTTTAGAAGCAAATGAGTGATTCAGCTGTGCAAGGCAGCGGTGAATCACCAGAAAATTCTGACAATTTGAAGGTGCACTATCTTTTTTCAGAAACTTTTCCACTGGGTTGCTTAGAGACAATCAGAAAGAAACTCATCTTTCTTTGCCCTTTGGGCAGAAATAACTGGCAAACTGTTTCCCCACAAGAGTGCCATTAGGGTGGCACAGTGGGTTAGCACTGCTGCCCCACAGTGCCAGGGACCCGGGCTCAATTCCGGCCTTGGGTGACTGTCTGTGAGAGTTTGCACATTCTCCCTATATCTGTGTGGGTTTCCTCCGGGTGCTCCAGTTTTCTCCCACACTCCAAAGATGCGCAGGTTAGGTGGATTGGCCATGCTATATTGTCCCAAGATGCACAGGTTAGGTGGATTGTGGATTGGCCATGTTAAATTGCCCCTTATTGTCCCAAGATGTGCAGATTAGGTGGATTAGCCATGAGAAATGTGTGGGGTTACAGGGATAGGGCCTGGGTAAAATACTCTGTCAGAACATCAGTGCAGACACGATGGACCGAATGGCCTCTTCTGCACCGTCAGGATACGATTAAAAAAATACATCAACCCCCACCTCCCCATCAAATGGACAACACAGCAACCCACACCTCCCCGCCAAATAGGCAACACAGCAATCCCCACCTCCCCGCCAAATAGGCAACAACACAGCAACCCCCACCCTCCCCACCAAATAGGCAACAACACAGCAACCCCCACCCACCCCACCAAATAGGCAACAACACAGCAACCCCCACCCTCCCCGCCAAATAGGCAACACAGCAACTCCCACCTCCCCGCCAAACAGGCAACAACACAGCAACCCCCACCCTCCCTGCCAAATAGGCAACAACACAGCAATCCCCACCCACCCTGCCAAATGGGCAACAACACAGCAATCCCCACCCACCCTGCCAAATGGGCAAGAACACAGCAACTCCCACCCTCCCTGCCAAATGGACATACAAGTTCACCACTCAAATCACTGAGTTGACCAATTTTGTCACTGGCTTCAATTGTGTATCAGGATGTCAGTGAGTCAGTACTGTACTCCATGAACCAGCCCACATCAAGACAGCCATTCCCACAGGGGCAGGTGGGCTAAATGGGGCAGCTGTAATTCCTGTGACCGAGTGGCAGTGTTAACAGCAGACACTGAAACACATTTCCAATGCCAACTCAACGCTGCTGTGGGATTCGCGGCAGAGTATGGAAGCATGAACCGCTTTTCAAGCTCCTCGCCATTTGACCTTCTCGCACAAGGATTCACCTTCCCGATCCCATGATTCTGGGTGAACGCCGATTTAGGGGAGCAGATACAAGGAACGGAACAATCCCCGTTGGGATGTATCCGGGCATCCTTGTTAATCAATACTTACACTCGTGACCTGCCCAAAACAGAGTCGCGTACCTGCACACTGCTAATATTTCCCTGGCCACATGAAACTTGTTGGCCACCCCACCACAAAGGCCTGCGCCACTGATTTAACGAGGCTGGAGTCTGACTTCCGCTCTTGGCAATTTCTGGCGTATCCACAAACTTTGGCATCCCCGTCGTAACATTCCGAATAAACAGAACCCTGAAAGTCTCCTCTTGCGGCAGAGCTAAACCATCCTAAACAGTCATAGCATGGTGCAGCACAGAAAGAGGATGGCCCATCAAGTCTGTGGGGCTCCTTCAAGAGGAAATCCAGCCAGTCCCACTCCCACCTTTCCCCACATCTCTCCGATCGATCACAACCTCTCGCAAAGGCAACACCTCCACATCGCGGCACGGTGGCACAGTGGGTTAGCACTGCTGCCTCACAGCTCCAGGGACTCGGGTTCGATTCCCGGCTTGGGTCACTGTCGATGCGGAGTCTGCGCATTCTCCCTGTGTCTGCGTGGGTTTCCTCCGGGTGCTCCGATTTCCTCCCAACAGTCCAAAGATGGGTGGGTTAGGTTGATTGGCCGTGCTAAATTGCCCCTCAGTGTCAGGGGGATTAGTGTGGTAAATATGTGGGGTTATGGGGATAAGGCTTGGGTGGGATTGTGGTCGGTGTAGACTGAATGGCCTCCTTCTGCATTGTAGGAATTTATGATTCTATGATCTTCGGGAAGAAATTCAACAGCAGAATAAACCTGATCCAAAGAGTTCAGGATCCACCGGGGGAGCAGATGCCCAGACCTCTACAAGGCATCACTCATCCAGTGACGCCCAGCTGAATGCTACCAGGTAATTCATCACAGGTATGCATTTAGCAGCAACAGCGGGTCTACTGATGTTTGCAAACACAGTGCCCAATGTCACAAATTTGCAGCCTTCACAGAGCTCAATCAGCACATCGGTGAAGACAGGACGATCCAGAGAAATATCAACATATCACCGGCCCGTCTCAAACCAAGGCGGTCACTTCTGTTCATCACCAAAGCACAAAATGGCCCAGCAAGCCACACGGTGAAGCCTAACTGTTATGAAAACGCTAAGATTAAAACTGGACAAACTATCTCAGCATGGACCTCAGCACCAGGCACAACAAAGGCACTCCCGTCTAATCAACCCCGCAAAGTCGATTTACTGACATCTTGGGGTTTGGGCTAAAATTGAGAGAGTGGTCCCATGGACTAGTCAAGCAACATAGTTATACACAGAGAATCATACCTTTCAATCAACACCCCAGACCTCACCAAGCCTGGGTACACACAGACCCGATGTGGAGATGCCGGCGTTGGACTGGGGTAAACACAGTAAGAGTTTTAACAACATCAGGTTAAAGTCCAACAGGTTTATTTGGTAGCAAATGCCATTAGCTTTCGGAGCCCTGCTCCTTCGTCAGATGGTGTGGATATCTGCTCTCAAACAGGGCACAGAGACACAAAATCAAGTTACAGAATACTGATTAGAATGCGAATCTCTACAACCAACCAGGTCTTAAAGATACAGACAATGTGAGTGAGTCTTCCTGTGGGGGAGCACTTCAGCGGTCACGGGCATTCAGCCTCTGATCTCCAGGTAAGCGTTCTCCAAGGCGGCCTTCACGACACACGACAGCGCAGAATCACTGAGCAGAAACTGACAGCCAAGTTCCGCACACATGAGGACGGCCGAAACCGGGATCTTGAGTTTATGTCACACTATCAGCTTGCCTCTTCGACTTGCAGAATCTCACTAGCTGTTCTGTCTGGAGACAATACACATCTCTTTAACCTGTGCTTAATGCTCCCTCCGCTCACATTGTCTGTATCTTTAAGACCTGGTTGGCTGTAGAGATTCGCATTCTAATCAGTATTCTGTAACTTGATTTTGTGTCTCTGTGCCCTGTTTGAGAGCAGATATCCACTCCATCTAACGAAGGAGCAGCGCTCCGAAAGCTAATGGCATTTGCTCCCAAATAAACCTGTTGGACTTTACCCTGGTGTTGTTAAAACTCTTACCGTACATGCAGTCCCACCAGAGGTGGCAGCACAGTGATAGGCAGTGCTCCCGAAACAACAGTCCCTAAAGGTCGTGCAATGGTTGGGACGTCTGTCAGGAGGCAAGGAGCAGTCTCTTTAAGGTGTGCAGCCATGTGGAATCTTGAAGGAATCGAACCGCATAGTACAGCCAACAGGCCACACGCAGTGAAAGAGCATTAGCGAAAATATTGCCTTGGAGTCCTAAACCTTGGCTCCGAACCCCTTGAAGTCTTACGGAATCAGGTCACAGAACGTACTCTGGTTGGGGGATTTACCGTAGCTACTCCCCCTGACACCAAGGGGCAATTTAGCATGGCCAATCCACCTAACCCGCACATCTTTGGACTGTGGGAGGAAACCCACGCAGACACGGGGAGAATGACCCAAGCTGGGAATCGAACCCGGGTCCCTGGTGCTGTGAGTGCTAATCACTGTGCCACCTTTGTTTTTTGCTGCCCCTTACTGTGGCTGAGAGAGAGGCTGGAGTGGAAATCCGATTGTGACTTCTTAAAGGCTCATTACATTGGCAATGCTTGGGAAATACACTGAAAATATAAAACAATATTAAATTGCTTGAAGACAGGGAACAGAAAATAAAAACTGAAAATTAGATGATTCCAGGAAGGGAATTTCCTTAAATTAAAGGAATTTCAATGACCATAACCAAGAGTGGCTGAGTAGCATCATGACTGACCAAGCTGGCAGGATCCTGAGGTGGAGATGCTGGCGTTGGACTGGGGTAAGCACAGTAAGAAGTCTCACAACACCAGGTTAAAGTCCAACAGGTTTATTTGGTAGCAAATACCATAAGCTTTCGGAGCACAGCTCCTTCGTCAGATGGAGTGGTTATCTGTTCTCAAACAGTGCAAACAGACACAGAAATCAAATCACAGAATACTGATTAGAATGCAAATCTCTACAGCCAGCCAGCCAGGTCTTAAATGTACAGACAATGTGGGTGGAGGGAGCATTCAACACAGGTTAAAGAGATGTGTATTGTCTCCAGACAGAACAGCTAGTGAAATTCTGCAAGCCCAGGAGGCAAGCTGTGGGGGTTACTGATAGTGTGACATAAATCTAACATCCCGGTTTAGGCCGTCCTCATGTGTGCGGAACTTGGCTATCAGTTTCTGCTCAGCGACTCTGCGCTGTCGTGTGTCGTGAAGGCCGCCTTGGAGAACGCTTACCTGAAGATCCAAGGCTGAATGCCCGTGACTGCTGAAGTGCTCAGGATCCTGAGGGACAGTAGCTGCCAGACTGGTCCTGCAGCAGGTGGTGAGGGAGCCAACAAGAGGGAGAAACCTACTCACACTCATCAATCTTTGTGTCTCAGATGTATCTGTCCACACCAGTAATGGTAGGAGTGACCACTGCATGGTCCCTACAGTGTCAAAGTCTCATCTTCACACTCCATGATGCTTGGCACTACCATCGCTCAAAATGGGACAGATTCAGAACAGGTTCAGCAGCTCAAAACTGGACACCATGAGGCACTGCGGGCCATCAACAGCAGCAGAACAACATTCAACCACGACTTATAACCCGATGGCGTGCCATGTCCTCCACGGCACCATCACACCCTGGGTTTATCGAAGAGTGTAGGAGAAATGTCAGAGGAGACCTAATAGAGGTATATAAGATGTTGAGAGGCATAGATCGGGTGGACTCTCAGAGGCTTTTTCCCAGGGTGGAAATGACTGCTACGAGAGGACACAGGTTTAAAGTGCTGGGGGGTAGGTACAGGGGAAATGTTAGGGAGAAGTTTTTCACACAGAGGGTGGTGGGCGAGTGGAATCGGCTGCCGTCAGGGGTGGTGGAGGCAAACTCAATAGGGTCTTTTAAGAGACTCCTGGATGAGTACATGGGACTTAATAGGATGGAGGGTTATAGGTAGGCCTAAAAGGTAGGGATATGTTCGGCACAACTTGTGGGGCCGAAGGGCCTGTTTTGTGCTGTAGTTTTTCTATGTTTCTATCCAAAAATGAAGTAGCAAAAATGGGCAGCACGGTGGCTAGCGCAGTGCCACACGGCGCCAGGGACCCGGGTTCGATTCTGGCCTCGGGTGACTGTCTGTGTGTAGTTTGCACATTCGCCCCGTGTCTGCGTGGGTTTCCTCCGGGTGCTCCGGTTTCCCCCCTCAGTCCGAAAGATGTGCAGGTTAAGTTGATTGACCAAGCTAACTTGCCCCATACCCTGGCAGGGTAAATACGTGGGGTTACAGGGAAAAGGCCTGGGAGGGATTGTTGTCAGTGCAGACTCAATGGGCCAAGTGGCCTCCTTCTGCACTGTAGGGATTCTATGATAACCTGGTGAAGCTACACCACAGATTACATGCCAACTAAACATCAGGAGCAGCATGCTAGAGATTAAGTGATACTGCCAACTAACAGATGACTTCTACAGCGCTGTCACATCCAATCATGAGCAGTAATGCACGATTAAACAACCAGTGGAAGTAGGAAGTTTCATGAGCATTCCTAGCCTTGATGATAACGAAGCCCATTGTAATGAACTCGAATGAAGCATTTGCAACAGTCTTCAGCCAGAAATGCCATCTTTCGCAGCCTCCAAGATCTCCAATATCACAAATGTCAGCGGACAAAAGCTTTGACAAAGGGTCACCTGGACTCGAAACAGATGCTGCCAGACCTGCTGAGATTTTCCAGCGTTTTCTCTTTTGGTCACAAAAGTCAGTATTCAGCCAATTCAATTCACTCAGAATCATAGAATCCCTACAGTGCAGAAGGAGGCCACTCGGCCCATCGATTCTGCACCAACCGCAATCCCACCCAGGCCCTATCCCCATAACCCCATGCAGTTACCTTAGCTAGTCCCCCTGACATTAAGGGGCAATTTATAAATGGCCAATCCACCTATGCCGCATATTTTGGGAGTGTGGGAGGAAACCGGAGCACCCGGAGGAAACCCACGCAGACACGGGGAGAATGTGCAAACTCTGTACAGACAGTGACTCAAGCCGGGAATCGAACCCAGGTCCCTGGCGCTGTGAGGCAGCAGTGCTAACCACTGTGCCACCGTGCTGCCCACTCCAAATGATACACATAGAATACAGCACACGCTACATGCTCCGAGAGCACTGGATGTAAAATGCTCAAGCTTTGTGCTCCAGACTGGCTGAGCCCTTAGTCAAGTTGTTCCAGTACAGCTGCAACACTGGCATCTACCCAGCAATGTGGAAAAATGCATAGGTTCTGACCACGAAAAGCAGGACAAATCCAATCTAATCAATTCTTGTCCTGTCACTTTACTCAATTATTAACAAAGTGATGAAAGGTGGCGACAGTGCCAACATGTGGCACTTACTCAGCTATAACACGCTCACTGATACTCAGCTGGGTTTCACCAGGGCCACTTGGCTTCAGAACCTTGGTCCCAACATGGAAGAAGAGCTGAATTCCAAAGGTGCAGCGAGAGAGACTGTTCTAGACATTAAGGTCGCACCAGCGACACGGTGGCAGAGTGGTCAGCACTGCTGCCTCACAGCGCCAGGGACCTGGGTTCAATTCCGCCCTCAGACTGTGGAGTCTACACATTCTCCCCGTGTCTGTGCGAGTTTCCTCCCCCACTCCAAAGATGTGCAGGTTAGGGGGATTGGCCATGCTAACTTGCCCCTTAGTGTCAGGGGGACAAGCAGGGTAAATACATGGGGTTACGGGGATAGGGCCTGGGTGGGATAGTTGTTGGTGCAGGCCCGATGGGCCGAATGGCCTCCTTCTGGCACACTGCAGGGACTCCATGATCTGACCGAGTGTGGCATCGGGAGCCCAAGCAAAATTGAAATTAATGGGAAAAGACGGGGGGAGGACAGGGTGGAGGAAACATTGCCTGGCTGGAGTCATTCCGAGCACAAAACACAAGGTTGTGGTTCTTGCAAGTCAATTATCCAAGCCCCAGAACTTGCTGTAGGAACTCTTCAGGGTTAACCACCTTCAGCTGCTTCATCAATTAACTTTCCTTTATTACAAGCTCTGAGGTGGAGATGTTTCACCTGGTGGAGAAGGTGGTGAAGAAGGCATATGGTATGCTTGCCTTTATAGGACGGGGTATAGAGTATAAAAGCTGGAGTCTGATGATGCAGCTGTATAGAATGCTGGTTAGGCCACATTTGGAGTACTGCGTCCAGTTCTGGTCGCCGCACTACCAGAAGGACGTGGAGGCATTAGAGAGAGTGCAGAGAAGGTTTACCAGGATGTTGCCTGGTATGGAGGGTCTTAGCCATGAGGAGAGATTGGGTAAACTGGAGTTGTTCTCCCTGGAAAGACGGAGAATGAGGGGAGATCTAATAGAGGTGTACAAGATTATGAAGGGGATAGATAGGGTGAACGGTGGGAAGCTTTTTCCCAGATCAGAAGTGACGTTCACGAGGGGTCACGGGCTCAAGGTGAGAGGGGCGAAGTATAACTCAGATATTAGAGGGATGTTTTTTACACAGAGTGTGGTGGGGGCCTGGAATGCGCTGCCAAGTAGGGTGGTGGAGGCAGGCACGCTGACATCGTTTAAGACTTACCTGGATAGTCACATGAGCAGCCTGGGAATGGAGGGATACAAACGATTGGTCTCGTTGGACCAAGGAGCGGCACAGGCTTGGAGGGCCGAAGGGCCTGTTTCCTGTGCTGTACTGTTCTTTGTTCTTTGATTGCAAATTTTGATTTGTCACATGTATTAGTATACAGTGAAAAGTATTGTTTCTTGTGCTCTATACAAAGCATACCGTTCATAGAGAAGGAAAGGAGAGAGTGCAGAATCTAGTGTTACAGTCATAGCTAGGATGCAGAGAAAGATCAACTTAGTGCGAGGTAGGTCCATTCAAAAGTCTGACGGCAGCAGGGAAGAAGCTGTTCTTGAGTCGGTTGGTACGTGACCTCAGACTTTTGTACTTTTTTCCCCTAACGGAAGAAGGTGGAAGAGAGAATGTCCGGGGTGCGTGGGGTCCTTGATTATGCTGGCTGCTTTGCCAAGGCAGTGGGAAGTGTAGAGTCAATGGATGGGAGGCTGGTTTGGGGTGATGGATTAGGCTACATTCACGACCTTTTGTCGAGGGGCTTTAGATTGGTACCACTGGTCGGCGCAACATCGAGGGCCGAAGGGCCTGTACTGCGCTGTAATGTTCTATGTTCTGTCGTTTCTTGCGGGTCTTGGGCAGAGCTCCTCAGATAACGAAGCAATTTGTAGCCACATGCAACATTCTGGCTCGGTAAGCTTAGAGTCAAGCAGCAGGCACGTCACACAAGTGCCAGACAATGGCCACCTCCAACGAGAGAGAGAATCTAACCACCTCTGCATGACATTCAACAACTTCACTGTCACTACGGCCAACATCCTGGAGAGTTACCACTGATCAGAAACTAGAGTGATCCAGCCATATAATACTGTGGCCTGGGCTTGCAAAATCGCACTAACTGTCCTGTCTGGAAACAATACACATCTCTTTAACCTGTGCTTAACACTCTCTCCACTCACATTGTCTGTACCTTTAAGACTTGATTACCTGTTACCATTATTTTGTAAATTGAGTTTGTGTCTTTATATGCCCTGTTTGTGAACAGAACTCCCACTTACCTGACGAAGGAGCAGCGCTCCGAAAGCTAGTGGCTTTTGCTACCAGATAAACCTGTTGGACTTTAACCTGGTGTTGTGAGACTTCTTACTGTGTTTACCCCAGTCCAATGCCAGCATCTCCACATCATGGCTGCAAAAGCAGGTCAGAGGCCGAGAAATCGGCAGCGATCCACTCCCCAAAGCCTGTTCACCATTTATAAAAGGTGAAAGTCAGGAGTGTGATGGAATACTCCCCACTCGCCTGGATGGGTGCAGCTCCAACAACACTCAAGAAGCTCAACACCATCCAGGACAAAGCAGCCCCGCTTGCTTGGCACCCTGTTCACCATCTTAAACGTTCACTCTGCCCATCACCAGCTCACGGTGGCAGCGGTGTACCATCTGTGAGACAGGCTACAGGAACCCACCAAGGCTTATTTGACAGCGCCTTCCAAATCCGTGACGTCTACCACCTAGAAGGACATGAGCAGCAGAGACACGGGGACACCAGCACCTGCAAGTTCTCCTCCAAGCCACCCACCATCCTGACTTGGAAATACGTTCCTTCACTGTACCTGGGTCAAAATCCTGGAACCTCCTCCCTAACAACACAACGGGTGTACCTACACCTCAGGGGGTTAGAATGGTTCAAGAAGGCGGCACGGTAGCACAGTGGTTAGCACTGCTGCTTCACAGCTCCAGGGACCTGGATTCGAATCCCAGCTCGGGTCACTGTCTGTGTGGAGTTTGCACATTCTCCCTGTGTCTGCGTGGGTTTCCTCCGGGTGCTCCGGTTTCCTCCCACAGTCCAAAGATGTGCGGGTTAGGTTGATTGGCCATTCTAAATTGCCCCTTAGTGTCCCGGGGTGCATAGGTTAGAGGGACTAGTGGGTATATATATGGGGATAGGGCTTGGGTGGGATTGTGGTTGGTGCAGACTCGATGGGCCGAAAGGCCTCTTTCTGCACTGTAGGATTCTATGATTCTAAGGCGGTTCACCATCTCTTCCTCGAAGGCAACGAGGGATAGGCAATGAACGCTGGCCCAGCCAACGACACCCACGTCCCATGAACAAATTGAAAAGCAAAGAAATTGTCATCCACGACGTGCACTTTTATCCAAAGGAAGAGTCGACTCGAGTTCCTAAAATAAAACTCAGCAACACAACACCAACAGCTGATGAAAGAAATGAGGCAAGTTTCCTCCTTTATTTTGTAATTTATTCAGTGCTAATGCAAGGCGATTGTGAGATGTGAGCTGTGATGGGGAGACAGGCTTTTCCTGTTTTAATCACTGTGCATTGCCAGAAGGATAGACTCATCTTTACAGTCACGGCACAGGTTTAATATTAAGCTGAAAACAAAGGTTCCAATACGCAAGCAAAATACTGCATCTCACATCCTTTAAGAAGTACCCGCTTGAGCACTTGGCACAT